>NC_056739.1:1855113155-1855215655 GCF_019279795.1 Protopterus annectens | reverse complement strand
ATTCAATGACAGGCCTAATGAGGGCTGAGTAAAGTGTGACACATTCCTAGATCTAGACACAATCCCTTTGCTTATAAGCTGAGCAATATTGAAAGACTTTCTTACAACAATGGACAAATGTTGGTCAAAAGTTAGGTCACTGTCCACATAATTTGCCAAATCTCGAACAACTGACTCAACTCTTAGGGGCGTATTGTCAATGTGGTAATTCACTGGAGTAGATGACTTCCCATAGGAAACAATAATGCATATTTTGGCACATAATTTCAGTCCAAGATTTCTTAGAAAATTTTCATAAATAAATAACTACTTGCATACCTAGCCTTACTCAGCAAATTATATTAACTACTAGCATCAAAGACAAGATAACAAAAGAAGCTCAAATGTATGGATGTCATTCTGCACCTGTAAAACCTGTGCTTTTTAAATTAACAATAACAAAAATAATAATATTCTTAGAAAAAAGTAACATTTTTAGTTCTGGTATAATAAGAACAACATTCCAAAGATATATAATGAGTTGTCGAATAAAACATGTTGTGTTATGTTTGTGATGAAATGAATGCCAGAATACTGATCAGCCAAATGCTGATGCAGGTTTTCTTGTAGTACCTACTGATAGGCCAATTTCTAAAGCTATTTTAAATTTTCTAGAAAATTTTGCAGGAAAATAAGTTATAACTGAGCTACAAAATTCACAGATAGTGATTTTTAGGTATGCAAACAAGTATACAGCTTCAGCTTCATATACTATTTACTGCATAACAGCATATCTATTAAACTTTTTCTTGAGATGCTAAATAAATTCTTGACATATGCCACAGTGCTCATTCTGAAGAGAAGATATATACCAATCAAAGACAAATTAGCTGTAATGTGACTTAGCAAGTTGTTACTGTGACATATCATTATCAGCCTGCAGTTGGACCTATGTGTAGAAAGAGTAATCTCAAACATGTCTTAATAGTCCTAAGTAATTATTTTCAGAAAGTTATATTGGGATGCAGTTATATACACTGCTATTAAGAATACCTTTCTCCATGTAGGACTAATTTGCAGATCAGTGTTAAATTTGTCTTGATTACATTGCCATTTTCAATACAGGCAGTTTTGGTGATGGCATCTTTCTAGTGGGAAAAATGGTCTTATTTTGGTTAAATGTATATGCTTTTACTTATAGTGTAATGACAATTCTACACAGATGTATTCTGGATATGTATTACATTCCTTATCCTGAAGAAAAGCCATCAGATCTGCCCCCTAATGAATAGAACATAGTTTGGCATACTATCACTGTGAAATGCTAGCAAAAGTCTGTTTTCAGTAGCTGTATACATGAGAGGAAATATCTCAGTTAAATTTTGCAGATAGCAAAGAAAACTCAACTTATCTCCTGATAAAATAAAATGAAACTTGTAGTTATCAATAATGTTACAAAACTGGAATGATTTCATGCCCAAGGTACTTCATCTGAACAAACCAAAGTAAAGCAGGTAACAGTTTGTATATTAATGCCAATCAAGTTTAAGCTCATATTTACTGACACAGATTCATTAAGTCTATGTGTTTTACCTGCTGCAAGCAGCTTCTGCATTTCCTATTCTAACATTAAAATTGGTGGTCTGACATTGTTGTCTGAATAGTGAAATGATTTATGATGTGGCAACATTCTAAACTGGGCACTTTCAATCTACCAAATTCCCTAACAGGAGTCCATGATTCCTAATGCACATATCTAATTAAGAATCAAGTTGGCTCCCTTCTGACCCTAATATGTAGAATGTCCTCAATGCATTGATATACTTTGAAAGTGCACACTGGTGTATCACACTCTATCACAGCATGCCACCCATATGCCTGTAGCTAGACTATATGCATGCATGAAAGAGTGTTCACTGCCATGCCTGCTGCAGTACGCATACCTCTCAACCAACCTGTTATAGCAAGAAATCTGGGCAAAGCAATAAATAATGGGGATACAAAGCCCAAAAATAAGTACACTTTTTAAATATTTCTCTTACAAACTTAGAAAGTGGATAGAACAACAGGTTTTGCATAAGTATGAGTTTTCTGAAGGATATCAAGTCTGGAACTCAAATGACTGTCATTATTTTCTGACTTCAACACTCAGGAATTTGCCAGAAAACCACAATTTTATGAGAAACGTATAAAAAATATTTGGCAAAAATCTGGACATTTTGCAAAAATCTGTACAGCTGAGAGGTATGGCAGTACGGACAAAACTGAGGTGGCACTGTAGAGGCAAGCAAGCTTAAAGAATATCATAGACTAAAGGCCAGATTCCAAAAGACCTGCTCTCAATTTAAATGACTTACTCTGGTGTATGGTCCATCTAAAAAGCTGGCTTACACTGGAGTATGTTACTTATATCTAGAGCAAGTATTTTAGAAACAGGCCTTAAGTGTAGGAATCAGGCCACTTTAAAGTATGGTATGCATTGAGAATAGTGTCCATAAACACAGAATGTTTGTGAATCCCTTTACCTGTGCATGGTGTAATATGGATCTAATTTGCATAAACTCCAGGGCAGCATCCAACATCTCCTATGTGTACTTCACCCCCCTACTATGATATTATACTAGGGCATGACATGAAAAGTATGCTCAGAGTAGCATTGTTGGATGGTAGAGTCCCACCACAATGCTACCCTAGATTTCTTAGAATGAGGTACTGAATATAAATATCCACTATATCCAAAGAGTTGACTTTAACACTGTTAGAGACTGCAGATTCTAAAGTATGCTTTGATAAAAAATCTGCAAATATTTTTTTTATTAACATCATTTTAATACTTACTAATATTTCACCTCCATGATGTGGTTTTATTCTCTGCAATTGGATCTCGTTAATCTGCTCTATAAACAGCAACTTCAACTCTTTTCACATATTGTAAAAGATTGAAACTATGCCTTATCTAGTGAAATTTTCTAGCCTGCAATTTTTCATTCTTTCAGTACTTTGTAGTACAAAATGTGATTGTATGAAAATAAGACAATTTACTACTTGCAATAAAATTCAATTAAATCAGTCAAGCATTGACTGAAGATCCTGTGTTTTTCCTAACATCAAAGAATATACCGCAATGTATGCCCTTAAAGTACCTCATATCAAAATTGGTAGACAGATAGCAAAAAGGGCACGCACACACACAACACTATGTAGAAATTCATGGTTACAACATAATTGTACTAGCTCATAATACTACAATAGAGGCAAATTCTACCATAGTTGTTTGCAGATGTTTATGATAGCTGCAGTTGAAAACTATAGGGCACAGTGGGTAACTATTTTAAATTCTGAGACTCATTAGTGCGAGTCCCAAAATAGAGAGAGTGAATAACCAAAAATGCAAAGTTGCATATACTAAGTGTGTGATTGCTGTTTCTCAGGATATTTCCTTTACTCTGATGTACAGTGATCTCAGAGTTAAGTTCTTGGGGTATGGGGGACATCTTACACCAAGGGATGCAGTGGTTTTGACCCCTGCAAAAAACAATTTTAAAGGAGAAAAGTAATGTTTTATATTCACTGTTCTGCATTTTCAATTTTTTTTTTTTTTGTAATTTCAGGGGTCACTATTATACTATTCAGCATTTCAATAGGAGCAAGGACTGTATTGTTTAAAAGTATTTAGTGTCACGGCTTCACTCTAGCATTACTACATCCACTAAGTTGTACTGAAAAATAATGAAGGGCATTAAGGTCTTTGGTAGGTATTGCTGAGCTTATTTTATGTTCAGTAATAGTTTGTTTTCCTCTTTTATATTCAATATTACTTAAATATGCCTTACTGAAGGTGTCTCATTTGATGTCTTACAACATGCTCTGCTTGACGGGGAACAAACTGCAGGATTAGAAGCATTATTATCATCTATTTTCATTCCTATAATTCATAGTACCTTTACAATTTTAACATTCATTCCCAAGGCTCTTATACAACAAAATAACCTCCAGTAGTAATGCAGTGGCAGTGGATGAGTAATGTAGTTATTTATTTATTTATTTATTTTATTTTTACATTTGTTGACTGGGATAGTCCGACTGGATATATGTCCATTTTCAGCTGAGGCCCAGGGAGAAAGCTGCAGATAACACAGATAGAACATAACAGATATGAGTGAAACATATTTACAAAGCCCAGTAGTAGGTACTCACAACATACACAGAGTGTAATAGTATACAAAAACAACAGGTTGCAGCAAGCTATTATGAGCAAGAGATGCATACAATATTAACTTAAATAAGGCATTGAATAAGTAGTGATTAATCAGGGTTAGTTCAGGGACAAAGCCAGTGCTCTTTAAAATATTGTTTGAGGCCTTTTTTGATGAGACTTAAAGAAGGTTCGAGGGTAAGGTTAGATGGAAGTGAATGCCAAGTTTTACCAACAACTTTGGCAAACAGGGAGTCGCTGGCTGAGTTAATGGCTTTGTGGGTTTGGCCAACAGTTTATTGGATGATCATAGTTGCCTTGAATTACTATATGGCTTTATGATTCCAACACATGTGAGAGATGCAACCATATAGCCAAACTGGAGGCTAAGCTCTCTCAACTCAGTACTGGCATAACCAGTCAAGAGGAGAAGGAAATAACACTCACTACAATTCCAGTCTCACATAGACCTACCACGACAGCAAACCAAACACATAATCACACAAAAACATACAAGGAGGCTCTAAATAAAGATCTTCCTAAGCAGCAGAGACCTCCAAAGCAGACACCCAAGCAACCGCTACCCCAAAACAAAACACGTGCAACACATATCTCACAAAGTCAGTGTGCCGAACAGTCACAGCCCTTAAGACTAAACAACACACCTGATACACTTGTAATAGGTGACTCTATCGTCAGGCACACTGACGTCCCGCTCACCAGGCTGAACAAGGAGAGGGTCACGGTGAGCAGCCTGTCAGGTGCTAGGATTTGCCACATAACACAAGCACTCAGGTCACTCCAAGGTAAGTACAAATATGACTCAGTCATTGTCCATGCTGGTGTGAATGACCTGAGACGTACCTCCCTGGACTACATGAAAAGAGACATAAAGGAGCTCTCTGAGCATGTAGCCCAGGCCGGTATGACCCTGACCTTGAGTAGCATCTTACCCTCACCAAGAATGATGCCACAATATGAAGACAAGATGATCAATTTCAACAATTGGCTTAAGTACTGGTGTCATTCAAAGGGGATCCAATGCCTGTCAGCTTGGGATGATATGCTTGACAAGCCACGATGCTTCGCTAGGGACAGCTTGCACCTGTCACCCCTGGGCTTTTGGATATTGGCAAAGGCTCTTGCTACCCCATAGTGCCTTTTTTAGGCAAGGCTCAAAAGACAAACCCACCTCCATAGGTATCACAAGGGATAAGAAACTAAGAGTAATGCTACTCAATGCCAGAAGTCTAAACCTCAAGATGCACACACTCGAAATTCTCCTTAGCATGGAGAACATCAATATCTGTGCAGTAACAGAAACCTGGTTCAGGGCTCCCGAGAGCACCATAGCACTACCAAGTTATACCTCATACCACGCTTTTCGGCCCCAAAACTTGGACCGAACCACAAAAGGAGGGGGAGTATCGATATTCATCAAAGATACCCACACCTCCAGGTTGGTGGCAAAGCATGAAGCATCAGAGACTATCCATGTGCAACTAACAGTGGGTAAAACTGCCTTCCAGTTTATAGCCTGCTACAGACCACCCTCCCAAACCCAGGAACCCCACTCGGCCTTCCTGAGAACACTGGAAAATATGAAGGTCTCTCCAAACACCATTATATTGGGTGACTTCAACTACCCAAACATAGACTGGGAGCATTACTCTAGCTCCAACACCTAGCCCAAAGGTTCCTAGAATTTATAAACTCAAATGCTATGGAACAACTTGTTACCACTCCCACAAGAGGGAAAACATACTGGACCTGATCATCACCAACATGGGGACTCTATGCTCCAGACCAGAAGTGTATCCCTCACTGGTAAGATCAGACCATAAACTAATCTCCCTGGATATTCACATCCCGACCCCACCCTGCCCAGAAAACCACAGTGAAAAACTTCTCTAAAGCAAATTTCACACTCCTCAAAACTGAGGTGGAATCCTTCAAAGCCCCGGCCTGTGGAAAATACAGCCCAGACCGCAGAATCCTTTATAAACGCATTCTATGAACACCTTCAGCAATGCATGGATCATGCGATCCCAAATAAAACCAAGACCCTATCCTCCAAAGGCACGCGTCCTGTCTGGTGGACCCCAGCCATAAACAAACTATACAATAGAAGGAGGAAGCTACTAAATGATAGAGCAAAATCCCAAAAGGGAAGGCATCACTGATCAGTATTAGCAAAAAACTACGGGCACTCATAAAATTGTCTAAGGCCAGCTTCGAGAGAAAAATTGCACAGGACACTAAGGATAATCACAAGGCTTTCTTTAGTTATGTTAGGAACCTGGGAGGTAATTCCCAGATATGCTCAGAATTAGTCCAAAATGACAAAAAATACACTGAACCCACAAACATTGCCAACATCCTAGCTGACAGGTTCAGCACAACCCCCCCCCCCCCCACCAAAAGGGCAAATATCTATCCCAGCAGAGTGCTGCCCCCCTGACATCTCAGATGCTCAGGTAAGAGCCGCCGTCTCCAAAGGAAAAAACACAGCATCAATGGGAGCAGACGGTGTCCCGGGATGCGTCCTACATGAACTCCAAGAAGAGCTAACCCCAAACATAAAACTACTGTTCAATCTCAGCCTTACTACAGGATATGTGCCCAAAGAGTGGCGTACAGCAACAGTGGTCCCTCTCCATAAAGGTGGTGCCTCAACAGATCCTGGAAACTATCGCCCCATAAGCCTGACTAGCTTGGTCTGCAAAGCTATGTCAAGGATCATCATGGACCTCATAAATAAAGATATTGGGGACCTGCAGACACTGGATCCTACCCAGTTCGGCTTTGTTAAGGGCAGATCCTGCCTCTTAAACCTGGTTGATTTCTTTGAAACAGTCACCAAGGCCATTGACGAGGGGAAGGTGGTCCACACATTCTACCTGGACCTCACAAAAGCCTTCGATACAATACCCCACTCGGGCATTATAGATAAGCTCACCAGCTTAAATATAAACCCCTATGTCACTAGATGGATTGCAAACTGGCTCAAGGACAGAACCCACATGGTTAGAATTGCTGGAGCCATGTCAGACTCCAAACCAATTACAAGTGGTGTCCCACAAGGCTCAGTCCTGGGACCTCTCTTGTTCGGTATATATTTTTCGGAGATACAGGCCAACACGGAAGGACTGTGGCTGACCAAGTTCGCAGATGACTGCAAACTGGGCGCCATAATCGACTCTCCAGCTGACACAAGCATCCTCCAAAAGGGCCTCATAGAAACAGACAACTGGTGCCAGAGCCATGGCCTCAAGCTAAATGCCAAAAAGTGTATAGTCATCCCCTTTGGCAAAAACAAAGTGCCCAGAAATTACCACATAGGTGGTAATCCATTAAGTACAGAAAAAGTAATTAGGGACCTGGGGACCCAAGTTGATAGCAATATCTCATTTGACAACCACGTGGCCAAAGTGGTTAGAAAAACATTTTATATAGCCCACCTAATCATGAAGGGATTCACATCTAGATCAGGGGAGGTCATCATGCCTCTTTACTCATCCCTCATCAGGCCCATAATTGAGTACAATGCCCCTTTTGGGATGTACTTTACCAGACACCTGCAGCAACTGGAAAGACCCCAAAAGTACCTCACCAAGAGGATCAAAGGGCTCAAACAGATGCCATATGCTGCCCGGTTAAAGAAACTCCAGCTCTACTCAGTGGCATACCGCCTGTTCAGAGGCGATCTGTGCCTGACGTATAAAGCCATGTCCAACCCGAATTAATGGACACGCTGCACCTCAGAAAATCCAAATCCCATCGAGCTACGCTCAAGAGACTTGAACCTCAGCACTGAAATAAATAGGACATGCTGGAGGGACAGATTCATAACCCAGAGGCTCCCTTCACTCTGGAATAAAATCCCAGTCCAGGTTAGGCAGAGTCCCTCATTGACTCTCTTCAAGAGGAATCTTGATGAGTGGATGGGAGATCGTAGGTTTACCCCAGGTATCACTTCTGTGTCACTGTTAGACAGAGGCACAGTATACTAACCTCGAAAAAGGGCATAGCAAAATAAATTTAAAATGGGTGGTGAAAGCCAAATGCATTCTGGCTAGGCTTATAAATGCCCTAGGGCAGATAGCCTAGTATGAACTTATGAACCTATGAACCTATGAACCTATGATATTTTTGAGTGCTGGAGTATGTTCAGGGTGGTACAGAATTTTGTGTGCTACTATAAGCTGATTGAACAGAAGTCCTAGCCAGCCGAGAAGACTGAGTTGTTGACAGTAATGTGTCCTATATGTTGAGCCTATGGCAAATATGGCAATATGGTTGTAACAGTGAGAGAACTTACTAAGTTCAGTTTTGCTCTAACTGGAGAGTATAGGGGAGGCATATAGAAGGGTAGAGTGTAGGTGTGAGCGGGCGATTGCAGTCCTAGCTAATGGAGTTAGAAAAGGTTTGCTTCTATATAATGAGCCAATCTTATTAATGGTTTTTATACTTTTATTGATAGGCAGATAAAATTTGAGATTATTGTCCACTATTACTCCTAAAAGCTTAGTATGGTCACCTGGAGAGATAGAGGTACCATTGTTGGATGTTATGGAGAAGGAAAATGGGGTGGATCTACTGGTGGGGGTAAAGAGGAGCAGTTTAGTTTTGTTGGGATTTAACAACAGACAGTGGTTAGAGAGCCAGTTTTCAACTGTGTTAAATGTGTTTTGTGTTAAGGTTTGCAGGTCTAAAGGGGATGAGGCCATACAGATCAGGGTAGAATCATCTGCATATTGAATACAGGTTGCATCAGGGATAGCAGTATGAAGATTGTTAATGAAGATAGAAAAGAGTAGAGGACCTAGAACAGAGCCCTGAGGGACACCAAGGGTGAGAGGTAGCAGGGTGGACAGTTTGCCCTGCCATAATACAGCCTGTTGTCTGCCATTAGGATAGGATAGGAACCACTGAATAGCATGGTTATCTACGGAGATGGATTTTAGGGAATGGATGAGTAATTTGTGGTTGACAATATCAAAGGCCTTACACAGGTCTAGAAATAGGGCTGAAGATAGCCTATTGTTGTTCCTATTTTGGAATATGGTATTTGTAAAAGAAAGGAGGGTGGAGGTGGTGCTGTGATGTGGCCTAAAGCCATGATGAGAGTTGGCAAGCAGACCGTTCTGAATGAGATAGTCCATAAGCTGCTTATGAATGCACTTCTCCGTTAATTTGGCTAGTGGTAGGAGAATGGCAAGGCGTCTTGTGAAGATAGGTGAAGGCCGCCAGCCTAGCAGATAGAATTCTGCAGATAATTTTGTCATTTGTAAATATTAATGTAAGACACAGGCTTGTTCTCTTAAATGTGAAAAGACTGCATTGGATATTGAACTCCAAAAATATAACAACAGTGCACTCTGCTGTAAAAAAGCTAAGTCAAGCATTTCATGACTGTCTGATGTCAAAAATCAGAGCTGATATGTCTGGATGAAGGAATTCTGCCTAATGTTTTGAGGCCAGAGTTAATGGCTAGAATTTGCATGTATAAATGTCCCTTATTGATCTGGTTTCTGACCAAGTGTAAAGAATGTAAATGTAGTTTCTGTTAGCCTGGGAACACCATAGAAGTGTGAAGAAAGATGTCATGTGAAGCAGCTCTGTGTTATCAATTAAAAGAGAGAGAATCAGAGAGCTCTGAGCATTTGTCTTGAGAACATCCAACATCACCAGCACTGCTTTGATCTATATTTAAGTTATTTAGAACTGTGTTTTCTCTTAATATAACTAGGAAATAATAAGATTAGACAAGTTTCTTTTCTGTGATGTCAGAACCTTTCTACCATATTATTTTAAGTATTTCTCTGTGATCTCTGAACTCTTGACTGGCACAGTGTAGTAAGAAGTATTGTCTTGTGTTTTTATTGTTTATTATTAAATATTTTTAAACCTTTCAACAGTGGCTGTTTTGTGAAGAGATAATTTAAGCTCTGAGAGTACATTGTATGTATATAGTGGTACTGTATCAAGTCACTCTAAATAAGTCCTGACTGGTTGCACTTACCAGTTGGATAATAATATTACATAGTAATAATTGGACACCCTTCATAAGGGCCTTTGAGTAGCTGATAAATATTAGCTGGGTGGTGGCAATGATTTCTACTATATAGTCTGGGTAAAAGGGGCACAGCTGGAGAACCTCTGCCAGCCTTCCCCAGGAGTGTGTGTGTGTCTGTGTGTGTCTGTGTCTGTGTCTGTGTGTGTCTGTGTGTGTGTGTGTGTTTATCAGAAAACAGTGACCAGGAGGATGATCAGACTGGCAGTGGAAATGTACCACACTCCGAGAATGGACAGCTCAACCTTTCTGCAGACAACTTATCCATCTGGAGCTAAAGAGACTTGAGTTGGAGGCCAGGCAGGTGGAAACAGAAGCAGCTGAGAGACTGAGGCATCTAGAGATTGAGAACAATGAGAAACTCTAATGTTTCCAGGCTGAGGAGAATGAGAAACTGCTACTCCTGGATGCTGAGGAAAAGGAGAGGCAGAAGCAGCATGAGAGGAGATGCTGACTCTTCACCAGAGTCATGGAGGTAATGGGGAAGGGAGTAACTGGACCCCACAAGCACAAAAGGTCAGTAAAGTTCCTCTGCAGTTTAAAGAGGGGGATAATTTTGATAGTTTCATTCATATTTTTAAGAGGGTATGTAAACAGTATGATGTTGATCAAAGGCTCTTGGTATGGTTCCTGACCACCTTAGTCCATAGTAAAGCTGTAACTGCACTGTCCAAAATGTCTGATGTTGCATGTTATGATTATACTGCTGTTAAGAATCACTTGTTAGCATTGATTAAGCTAACACCTGAAATGTATAGGAAAAAGTTTGGTGACCATAGACGCAAGGCAGATGAAAGTGTGTGTGAATATGTTGCTGAACTGAGCACTTATTTTCATAGGTGGATGAGTGGATGTCAGGTCACCACTTTTGAAGGGCTGGCAGACCTTTTGGTGAGGGAACAAGCCCTTAGCACTTTGCCTGAGGACGTGAGGATATGGTTAGCTGATAGACAATGTGCTACTTCAGATGAGTTGGGGAAGAAGGGAGACCTATACCTAGCAAGCACGGCATCCCTGCACAGGAAAGGGACCCCCCCAGTACTGCTCATGGGTCTAAAGGAACCTATGGTGGGCAGCACAGACTGCCCCAATAGAATCTGCCAGCAGCAGGGAAAGCCACTAGTCCAGGTACACATTCAGGACCTAGGGTTAAATGTTTTGAATGCAACCAGTGGGACCATGTGGCATACAGATGTCCATGGAGGCACGGTGGGGAACAAAAGGTGAGGGAGCCAGTAAGTGGGAAAGACAAAATGCCAGTAGTAGGTTGTATTGAGACAACAGGGGTACTGAACTACCATCCTGCAGATGTACTGATAAGGAAGGATTTGAATGAGACAGTACCATGTGTTTATGCAGTTACACGCAGTCAAGCTAGGAGACAAGCATATGGGTCTGTTAGCCTGGGGGAGACCCAGACAGACTGCATACTTGCAGCCAGGAGTAGTGAGGTGGTTACTTCAGGGAGGGAGCTACTCTCTAGCAGTGAGACTGAATGTGAGCCACAGCTGCTTGTGGGCACTGATGTTCCCTTGGACAGAGTGATTGCAAAGGTAGAGGTGAGTAGTAGTACCCAGACTGACAGTGAGGCACCACTGTCTGAGGATGCCAAACTTTCTGTGGAAGAGGAGCTGGGAAGGGTTACAAAGAATGAGTTGAGACAGGCTCAGCTTTCAGACCCTACATTGCAAGGCCTGAGGCAGGTAGCTAGGGAGGCACCTGATTCTCAGGGGAAAGGGGAATCTGTATACTGGGACAAAGGGTTACTGTATAGAGAATGGACCCCTGAGGGAGGGCTCAAAGGTGAGAGGGTACAGCAGTTGGTAGTGCCTAGAGCCTACCATCTGGTACTTCTAGCCATAGCCATTGATATTCCCTTTTACAGGTCATATGGGCATAAAACATACAAAGAGATGTATTATACAGAACATCTATTGACCTGGAATTTCCAGAGATGTAACAGAGTACTGCAGGACCTGTGAGCAGTGCCAAAAGGTAGGCAGGACAGTAGACAAGATGAGAGCTCCTGTAATGCCTTTGCCTGTGATTCAGGACCCATTTCAGAGGGTAGCTATGGATATTGTGGGGCCTCTGAGTACCCCAAGTTCCATAGGGAAAAAGTATATCCTAGTGGTAGTGGATTATGCTACCCGATACCCTGAGGCAGGAATGGTGGCAAATGCTTTGTTAGAGATTTTCAGCAGGGTAGGTTTCCCAAAAGAAATACTGACTGACAGAGGTGCCAACTTCATGTCAGACCTGCTGGCTAGTCTGTGGAAGTACTGTGGGGTGAAGCACATGAAGACCGCCCCCTACCATACCCAGACCAATGTTGAGAGGTTAAACTTTACAATCAAGTCCATGCTACGGGCATTTTCAGACCAGTTTAAAAGGGAGTGGGACAAATATTTGCCTCATCTGTTGTTTGCTTACAGAGAGGTTCCCTAGGAATCCACAGGTTTTTCACCCTTTGAGTTGCTGTATGGGCATAGGGTGAAGGTACCTCTAAATTTACTTCGAGATGAGTGAGAAGGTGAGTGTGAACCTCACAAGGAGTCTTTTGGGGCATATGCCCTAAACCTTAGGACAAGGCTCAGGGAACTCATGGGCTTGGCCCAGGAGAACCTGGCAGAAGCCCAACAAAAGAAAAAGGTGTGGTGTGACTGGAATGCTCGAGCTAGAGAGTATGCTGTGGAGCAGCAGGTAATGGTTCTAATTCCTGTCAGACACAACAAACTGCAAGCAGCTTGGGAGGGACCTTACAAGGTGGTAAGAAAGGCAAGTGATGTTAACTACATGGTGGATCTGCTAGGCAGAAGGCAGGGGCACAAGTTGTACCATATTAACATGATGAAACCTTACCATGATAGAGAGGCCCTTGTGCTGAGCATTTGCAGTGGATTGCAGGAGGAGTCTGAGGGAGATCTGGTGACTGATCTCCTCAGTGAGGCTCGGACTGACACCTCAGTGGAAGGGGAAGCAATGTACCAGCAGGTATCTCCTACCCAGGTTCGAGAAATCAGAGCAGTGTTACAGGAGTTTGGGGACATGTTCACTGGGAAACCAAGTGGATACAGGACCACAAAGGCCTATTAGGCAGGCTCCTTATTGGGTGCCTGAGGGAGTCAAACAGACTCTGAGGGAGGAGATACAGGAAATGATGGAACTAGGGGTGATTCAAGAGTCCAACATTCCCTGAGCCTCCCCAATGGTGCTGGTGCAAAAGCAGGCTGGCAGCATCAGGTTCTGTGTGGACTACAGGAAATTAAATAGTCACACGGAGACAGATGCTTATCCTATGTCTAGTACAAATGAGGCCCTAGAGCAGCTGGGTGGGGCTAAATATCTTACAACTATTGATCTTACCAAGAGTTACTGGCAGGTGCCCTTGATTCCCAGTGCTAGAGAGAAGTCAGCCTTTGTGACTCCTTTTGGCTTGTATGAGTTCACAAAGATGCCCTTTGGGATGAAAAATGCCCCAGCGACTTTCCAGAGGTTGGTAGATCATATCCTAGCAGGATCCCTTGCTTACCTAGATGATATTGCCATCTACAGCCATTCTTGGCAAGAGCACCTTCAGCATGTCTGGGAGGTGCTGGGAAGACTACAGAGGGCAGGGTTGACCATTAAGCCCAGCAAACGTCAGATGGGTATGGCAGAGGTCTCCTACCTGGGACATAGCATGGGGAGTGCTAAGATCAAGTCAGAACCTGCCAAAGTGGAAGCCATTCAGGCATGGCCTGCACCTGTAAGCAAAAAGCAGGTGAGAGCATTCTTACTACAGAAAGTTCATCCCAGTTAAAGTACCATAGCTGCTCCTCTCACAGAACTGATAACAAAGAACAGGCCAGATAATGTAGTGTGGATGACAGCATGTGAGCAGGCATTCCAGAAGCTTAAAGAAGCTTTGAGAGGACTCCCTGTGTTAGCCAGTCCAGATTACAGCAAATAATTTGTTGTGCATGTGGATATTTCAAACCATGGGGTGGGGGCTGTACTTAAGTCAGATTTCTTCAGAGGGAAAAGAGCACCCAGTGGTTTATCTCAATCGTAGGCTCCAACCCAGGGAGGAATGCTATGCAGCTGTAGCAAGGGAATGTCTAGCCCTAGTATGGGCACTGCAGACCTTATATGTATGGAAGAAAATTCACTGTAGTGACAGATAACAATCCCCTAACATGGTTAAATAAAGCCAGCCAGCAAAATGCCAAGTTACTAAGATGGAGCCTAGGATTGCAAGCGTATGATATGTCAGTGCAGCACTGCAGTGAGATTAGCAATGCCAATACAGATGGGTTCTCAAGACAAGGAATGGGGTAAGGTATACTCAGCTAGACCTAACCCTCTCAAGCAATGTTTCTCAAGGGTCACTTGAAAAACTAGCTTGAGTTCTCCAGGGGGTGAGATGTGTGAAGATAGGTGAAGGCTGCTAGCCTAGCCAGATAGAATTTTGTAGATAATTCTGTCATTTGTAAATATCACTGTAAGCCACAGGCTTGTTCTCTTAAATGTGAAAAGACTGCATTGGATATTGAACTGCAAAAATGTAACAACAGTGCACTCTGCTGTAAGAAAGCTAAGTGAGGCATTTCATAACTGCCTTTGATGTCAACATTCAGAGCCGATATTCTAGAGGGAGGCATCTTGCCTATTGTTTTAAGACTAGAGTTAATGGCTAGAATTTGCATGTATAAATGTCCTTTATTGCTCTGGTTTCTGACCAAGCGTAAAGAATGTAAATGTAGTTTCTGTTAGCCTGGGAACACAATAGAAGTGTGAAGAATGATGTCATGTGAACCAGCCCCCGACTGACTGTGATCTCTGTGTGCTCTTAAGGGAAATTGTACTTTACTGTGTAAAAGGATTTATTATCTTTTCCCTATATGGACGCCCCTCACTGGTGTTAGTGCTAAGGATTGAGGCTCCTTGATTACTTGGCCAGTGCACGGGCATCACAAGTCTGTAGTTGGACAGTTCTGTTGAACTTCCACCTTTGTGGAGTGGGATAACATGGGATCTTTTCCATATTGAGGGGATAGTTCCATCAGTTAGTGTTCTATTGATTAGGATAGAGATGGGGAATGCTATGGCATCGGCAGCTTTTTGTAGGTACTCTGCAGGAAGGAGATCAGCAGAAAGGGTGGTTTGTTTTAGGTTTTTAATAAGGGATTGGTTAAAAGTGGTAGAGACAGGGTGGAAGTTAAGGGGGATGAGAAGTGGGTGTGTTAGTGGTAGAGTTAGAGTGGGTGGGAGTAAGTTGGTTAACTAAGGACTGAATAGTTTCAGTAAAAACGTTATTAAAGGCAGTGGCAACAGTTTCTGGGGATTTATGGGTGTAGTCTAATGGGGTTGAGGTAATAGATTGTCCTGGATGAAGAAGTTGGTTAATATCTACCCAAAACATTTGGGGATTGTTTTGGTGTTTAAACTGGAGGTTCTGGCAATAGTTTTTTTTGTTTTTTTTTTTAGCAAAATGGGTTTTTTTGTATCATTACTATGTTGATGATATCTCACTTGGCTGAGAGGGGCTTCATTTCTTAACCATTTGGTCCAGGCTATATTTCTAAGTTTGATTTTTATCTTAGTTTCCTTTGTAAGCCATGGAGCGGTATTAGATTTAGTCTTTATAGTACATGCAGGAGCATGGGCGTGAATGATGCTCAGGAATTTATTGTTAAAGAAAGTTACGGCTTCATCTAGTGGTAGATTTTTTAGGATTGACCAGTTGACTGATTTAAGTTCATTTAGGAAGTTAGTAGGACTGAAGTTTTTATTATTTCTGATTGTTTTGTATGTAGTCTTCTTGTGGTGGGTTCCTGCCTTATGCTTAATTATATAAGTTAGTGAATGATCACTTAGGTCATCGGCGAGATTCCCAGCTGTATACAACTTGGGTGGCTATTGATAAGTACAAAAGAAAAATTAGGCCAGCAGCTGTAGCATCAGGATTTCTTTATTCTGATGATAGTGCAAGCAACATATCAATCAGGTAGAATAAGTGCACAAACCGGTTTCGGCAAACAGTTACAATGTCTTCCTCAGTGTGAAATAAACAGAATGCAATACAATCCTTATATAGTATTAATTCAATCAGTCATTACAATTGGTTATAAATCCTCATTAAGTCCAGGGGGGAATAAACCCTCAAGTTTAATAATCCATTTCTTCTCTTTTTTATTTAAAATATCATGCCAGCCCATTTTATTGGATCTTGTACTCTAATTTTATCAATAATAATAAAATTGAAAGACGCACTTGGATGAAAATGAGTATGTTTAAATAATGCATTGGTAATTTTCTTATTTCTAATTTCACTAAAATGCTCCCCACCCTGAATTTGACAGGATGTGAGGTTTGCCCCACATAAAATGCCAAGCAATGACATGTGGCCAAGTAAATAACCCAGTCAGATTGGCAATTGGCATAAAATAATATACCAAAGACCTGACTACTAAATGTTTTGGATTTGACAAACCTGGAATGAACAATGTCCACAGGGAAAGCAACCAACTAACTTGTCCTCTAAGTGGGCTGTTTGTGACACTGGCATGTCAGGCAGGAGATGCTTATAGTGATTGAAATATGAACCTAAATTTTTACCTTTTTAAAAGTAAAAGAGCATCTAGTTGGTAACATGGTAGATAACGTTTGGTCAGCCAACAGCATATTCCAATGGCGATTGACACTGTGAATCAATAAATCTGTATTTCTGCCATATGTAGTTATAAAACGGATGGCAGAACCATCACTATTGTTTTTGTCTTTATATTGGAGAACTTCCTTCCTGACAAAACCATCCACAGTATTGGACATCTAATGTACAAAACCAGCCCCGTAGCCCCTGTCTTTAAATCTCATGATCAAATCATGTTTATATATATTGTAGGTTTCTTCTTCAGAACAGATACGTTTGCCATGGATAAACTGGGATTTTGGAATATTTTGACAGATGTGAGGGGGATGAAAGCTGGTGGCATGGAGGAGGGAATTGTATTGTAGAAATTTATGGTGAACCTGGGTAGAGAGAGTGTTATTATTATTTTTCTTTATGCTAACATCCAAAAAAATGATGTTATTAGGATCATAATTCACCATAAATTCAATTCCCCATCTATTTTCATTAAGGTAGTTTACGAACTCATAAAGATATTCAACATCCGACCTCCACACCAACCAGCAATCATCCGAGTACCTCCTCCAAATGTCTATTTCATAAGGTAAAGGTTATGTAATGGATCACAGATAATCTGCTCTTCAATGTAAGCCATGAATAAATCAGCATAAATTGGTGCAAAAGAAGCGCCCATGGCTGTTCCCTTGTTCTGAAGAAAACATTCACCTTGATAGAAAAAGACATTTTTGGTGAGGTCATGTTCACAAAGGATGATAAGGAAGGTGTTGAAACCAGGTTGGTATACTTGAGATTTATATAACCAGTAATCTAGGGCATCTATACCAGCCTAACGAGGTATATTGGTATATAATGCTTTGACATCCAGTGTGCAAAGCAACCAACCTGGTTCCAACTGAGTATCCGAAATCAACCTCAGGAATTCCGTGGTATCCTGTATCCGGGCACATACCCATTTGAGAAGTGGCTTCAGGTGTCTGGTTAGAAAAATAGACAGTGGTTCCATTAAAGAATTCCTGTCTGAGACAATGGGCCTTCCAAGGGGATTGGTAGCATCCTTATGTATTTTAGGCAAAAAGTATATATATATTGATGTGTCGGTTCATTCACTGTAAGATGTCGTAAAGTAGTTTGTGAAATTATCCCTTCATCACTAGCTGACAATAAAAAGTCATCAATTTGTTTCTTGAAAAGTGAAGTGGGATCAATAGTCAAATGTGAATAATATCGGCCATCCAAGAGTTGTTTTTTTGTCTCACTATCATACTGGGTCCAATCTTGGACCACGACAGCACCCCCTTTATAGGCCATCAATATGACCAGCTGATGGTTGTTTGCCAGTCATGAAATCACCTCCCTTTCTGCCCTGGATATGTTATTTGGTTTCCCCCTGGTTTCTTTGGCATGAAAGTGTAGATCTTTGAGTATTGATTTCTGAAATAAGGCAACAGTATGATGAATAGGTGGCATAAAGGTCGAGCTATGATATCTGAACTCATGTTGTGTATCTGTGGTTTCTTTACTATGAAAAAATATTTTAAGGTTAAAAATTCTACAAAATCTCAATACATCATCCACGAAACTGTTCTGAGAAACAAAGAAACCGGAGATGAATGAAAGACCTTTATTGAGTATTTTGGTCTCAGTTTCAGTAAGAGTACAGAAGATATATTAAAAACATTTATTGTTTCTTGATAATCATTTTCAACAGTGTCTGCATGTTGTCTGCCCTGTTGGTGTTTCCTCTCTCCCCTTCTACGTTTGGTCCTAAAGGGACACTGTTGTTGTTGCGTTTATGAGCTGGTGAGCCTGTAGGACCAGATATGTCTGGTTCATAACTGGAAGAGGATTCATCTCCAAATGGAATCTGGACCACAGACTGATGATTTTTTGAGGATAGGACATGGCCATTTTCTCTTGGCCATATTTTTTGGGTGCTGTGAAAACTGTACCTTCTTGATTTTGTCCTTATTAAAAGGATCCCCTCTTTCATAGTCTGTCAAGTCTCTGAGGAATTTCTTCCTCTTCCTTTCTTTTAATTGTTCCTCCAGTTTTAATAAATAAGTACTTAATTCTTTGAAACAAGAGGAATACTGAGGTTGTCGCTCGAACCTAATAATTTCGTCCCCCAGCTTGGTGACATTAATAATTTCTGCATCAATGGTCCGTTCAAAGTGTGCAGTTAAAATCTGAACAAATTCCATAGTGGCTTTATGTTGGGCATCAGCCCATGCTTTGAGTAAGGTATCGTCATGGTTGCTTACTAAGGGTTGTGTATGAATCCTGAGACCTCTGGGGGTGATATTCTTGGCCATATAGGCCTTGAATAATTTGTAGTACCAGACATTGCTGCGCAATATCCGCATACCTTTGTTCAATTTAGAAAACAAAACTTCACAGCTGTCCTCAAGGGGTACTAGGTTCAAAGATTACTACTAGGCTAACTGCCCTTATGGGCTATTTTAAGCCTAGCCAATTTCCCCATATGAGAATCAAATCCTGCACTTTGTGTCTACAAGGTAAACACCTTAACCATTATGCCAGCCTCTCTCAATGCAAATGCACCTAAATCCCCAGAATTGCCTTGACCTAGGCCAAATATAGCCAGGTCATCCCGATCAGAGGCTAAGCCTTGTAAAAACTGAATAATTTCCATTTTTGCTAAAAACCAACCAAGATATGCAAGGCACACAAAAAGAATAATAAATGATTAAATATTTAACCATTAATATATATTCAGTGATAAAGTTGCTATCACAGATACCCAAAAAGATTACCATCTATAGGGTCAGGCAAATAGTTGAAGGTAAATGGGTAGCCAAAGACTAACACAAAGAGCTATTGCCAACTAACAGGAAAAAGACAATATCAGCCGAAAGTCGCTTGGTAAAATGTACCTCATTCATAAATCCGCATACCAAAATGCCATTGTTGCAAAGTCCAGTAATTTCCACATCGACAACTGACAATTTTGTGGTGCCAAAAAGGTTAGACTATAACAGCCTATAGTAAAACTATTGCTGTGTCTATACCTGTTGTAAAGCTGAGTCTAATCCTGCCCATAATACCAAGTTACAATTACTTGCCAAAACCTATATATAATCATAGAATATCAATGTGTGCTGATTCTTTGGAGACTGTCAGCAAAATATGAAAAAAGCTAAATGAAAAAATATTAACAATAGAGTAGGGGAGTATGGGCAATCATTACCCCAAGGGGACAGCAATACCATGTATCACCCCAAGCCAATCTACTACCAAAAAAAACCTAACCAACATATTTATTTCAACAACAAAAAGGTGCAATAGTGTTTGAAATAAACCGTTGAACCCAAATAAAAGCACTATTCATTGTGAGTCCAATACCTTCTTTATTGAAACCAGAATTAAGCGCTTTCGTCAGTTAAAACTTGACTTCATCAGAATTAAACACAAAAACTGAAAAACTGCTTTAATATAAAAGCTACTAGTCAATGATTGGTTCAGTATTTTCAAAATTAACACACCCAATAACCTAATTAAGATTTAAAAAGACAGAAGTTAATTTGTAGCACCAAAAACAAAAAACAATAAAATTCCATATATCTTAAAACATTGTGTTTTGTAATACATAAAAGGAAAGAGCATACATTTCAAAATAAATATTGTATGTATACAAATTTCACTGTTCATCTTTTACTTAAACTTTTTCTGCCCTTTCCTTTAAAATAGGTGCCAAATTCATGTGTTCATTTAAGCCAGGGGGACAGTTTGCTGCAAGTCTAAGTTGCCACAACAATTCTTTCTTCAATAATATATTTTGCCAATCTCCACCTCTGTCTTCCAAATGAACTAAATCTAAAATAGCAAAATGAAAACCTGTATAATTATTACATATTGTGCTATGTTTATACAAAGCATTTGTAACTTTTTTGTTTTTTATACCGTACAAGTGCTCATAAATTCTTGTTTTAAAAAGTCTCTCAGTCTTCCCTATGTAGTAGGAGGTACAAGTGTCACACACAGCAATATAAACTAACTTGCTAGAAAAACAATTACCTCTCCTAGGGTAAACTATACTATTATTCTGATTTTTCAAACTAATCTTAATGTCCTGTGAAACATAAGGACAATATTTACATCTCCCACAACGTCTAGTACCATTCTTAGTAGTTACTTGTGGCTTAAATGAACACATGAATTTGGCACCTATTTTAAAGGAAACGGCAGAAAAAGTTTAAGTAAAAGATGAACAGTGAAATTTGTATACATACAATATTTATTTTGAAATTTATGCTCTTTCTTTTTATGTATTACAAAACACAATGTTTTAAGATATATGGAATTTTATTGTTTTTTGTTTTTGGTGCTACAAATTAACTTCTGGCTTTTTAAATCTTAATTAGGTTATTGGGTGTGTTAATTTTGAAAATACTGAACCAATCATTGACTAGTAGCTTTTATATTAAAGCAGTTTTTCAGTTTTTGTGTTTAATTCTGAAGAAGTCAAGTTTTAACTGACGAAAGCGCTTAATTCTGTTTTTCAATAAAGAAGGTATTGGACTCACAACGAATAGTGCTTTTATTTGGGTTCACCATATTTATTTCCATAAAATAGTTCCTTACCCAATAAATTGAGTATGTATATGAAAAGATTATGACTGAAAAATATATAGTACTGCCAAGTATACTATCAGAAACAATTAGAATAGTTGGTCTAATATTGAATACACCAATTGTATATAGGTAAAAACCACATACATTCCCTAAACATTTGCAGAGAGTGCCCAGATGGACCTAAATATCAAGTACCTCCTAAACTGCTCCCTCATAATGAGGAAAAACACAAAAAAATGAAAGTTGCAGCTATTGATAAGTACCCAATCTAAGATACTTTCCCTGTTGGTGGGTTTACTAATCCTAGTAGGAGAGGTTATCATTTGTGTGAACTCAAACAGATTTATATGGGTGACAGGGGATTCAGCTGTGCAGGTGTACCAGTTGGTGTTAAAGTCACCAAGAACAATGTTTCTTGGGGGTAGGTAGTGGATAACTATTGGAGGATATCTTCCAGAGTGCTTATTTTATTACCTGGGGGAATGTAGACACAGACAATATTTATTATTATTAATTTGCAGTTTGGTAATGAGAATTTCTGCATTATTAAATTGGGGTGGTTGACCTGGATCTCTATTAACACTTAATGTATTTTTGTAAAGAACTGCTATCCCACCTCCCTTCTTAGCTGTTCAATCTAATCAGTGTATGTTGTAGCCCAGGGGTAATACCTCATTATCGGCAATAGTAGGTTTAAGCCAGGTTTCTGTAAGACACATTATGTCTGAGGAATGAACTGCTAAGAGGGCATGCAGATTGAGGATTTTATTATTTATACTTTGAGTGTTCAAGTGAAATGTCAGGAGAGCATTTGCAGGACTGTTAAGGGGTAGATTATTGATGGGTTGTTGGTTGTAGGCACTATTGTCACCAGGTAGAGATGGGCCAGGGTTAGGATGGATGCCCCCGTCTATAACGAGGTTATATTAAATTCTAATTATGAGCTTTAGAAACTTATGAATAAGTCTTAGATAGTGCTTGTCCCTTGGATTAGATTTTAATGATTTAATTGAGTGATGAGGTAAAGGAAATGAGGGTTTGATGTGTGGGGGATAGTTAGGTGAGCTAACTTGTAAGAGAAGTCTGGGGTGGTAGTTTGACATTTTGGATAGTGGAATCCGTGGTGGTACTGGTTTTCCTAGGTGGTGAGGAGATAAAGGATGAGCATCAGGGGGAATAGAGAAAATACTAATGTTTTTGTTGATGCTAGCATAGCAAAGGGGCTGGCCATTATAGGGCACAGATTTCAACCAGGATTTGGCAGGAAAGGAAGGAGAAAAGTTGGGTTGTAGAGAGGGAGGGCGACTTGTTGATGTGTGAGATGCTGTTTGGGAGGAAGAAGCAGGGAGAGTGGCAAGAACAGTATAAATTTGACAGTATTGGGGCTGGGTGGAAATAGGGGGCAGACTGGGGGTGTGTGGGAATAGGGGGCAGGGTAGAGCGGGGATAAACCGGACCACAAGATTTATACAACAATTAAGTAAAACGTAAGTTTATAATGGGGATGTAAGTTATTTGCTGTACTACATTTTAAAGATGGCTTCCAGAGGAGTGGGTATTGATATAGCGTCCTATAAGAATGGCTTGGGGAGGGGGGTAGCAATTATCAGTGTGAGATTGGGTGGTTAGACCTGGTTGCAGAGCAACCCTAGCAGGAGGGAGTCCAAAAAAATAAAAAAAAAATAATCAGGAGCCAGGAAATGTAAGTAAGACAATACACTATGTTAGAACTTTTCAGCTTACAGAAACCAAATGTTGCTAGCAAGCTCTTTAAGGATGAGTAGAGTTAAGGGAATTGGGCCTGAACTAAAGATTTGTTTTGGAATAGTTTTAACCTTAGACTCTGGAGTTCACCTGTTTGCATACAGAGGGAATAAGTAACCTGTACAATTAGTAGAGTATGTTCCTGCCTAGTGGCTGACTTCATTAAAGCTTTCCAAGTTGGAAGCTGAATGGAGGTCAATGCAGCTGTGCTCACCTCACAATGATAGTCACAAAGTAAAATAAAATTGTTAAAAACAATTAAATGATATTCACCTAATAATTAATTCTACTGAAAGTCTTGTGTATAAAACTTGAGATTTCCCAGGGCTGATTTGATCTCATGCTGAAAATTTGCTTCAGAACCGAAGGTGTGTGGGGGGGGGGTGCAATCCCAAGGCTTGTGGATGGCCCAAGCAAACTAATAATTCATTCTACTGGAAGGATTGTGTATAAAAGTTGAGATTTCCCAAGGCTGATTTGAGCTTATGCTGAAAATTTGATAAGAACTGAAAGTGGGGGAGGTACGCAATCCCGAGGCTTGTGGATGGCCCGAGGAAACTAATAATTAATTCTACTAGAAGGCATGTGTATAAAAGTTGAGATTTCCCAAGGCTGATTTGAGCTTATGCTGAAAATTTGCTTCAGAACGGAAGGGGTGGATGTGATCCCGAGGCTTGTGGATGGCCCGGGCAAAGCTGAGCATAGACAGCAGACTAAGGGAAGCTCCTGCAGGTTGGGAATATACTACATTTGCAGTGGATAAGTAATGCAGTGGCAGTGGATGAGATTCTGAAGTTACCAAATACTGCCAGGGTTTCATGATTAATGCCCCTTTTCAGTGTTGCTTGGAAACTAGAATATATACCTTTGGATTGGCAAACCTGAGTGATTGTCCTCAGTTTCAACAAGATGAACAGGAACATGTTTACATTTACAGATTGATCTTTGATTGATTGATTGATCTTTCCTGGGAAAACGTATTTGCTTGAATAAGCGAACATTCATTTCAAGAGGAAAAGTGTGGATTCTATTCTGGTCATGGAAGAATGGAGCAACTTTTCTCAAAAACAAGAGGTGGCATGGGAGTGCAGCAGTAGAATCTATTTGTATTTTACATACCTGCTGAATGTATAAGACTGTACACCAAAGAATGTCTTATTTTGCATGTTAAAAAAGTAAAAGTTCCTCAGCCATTGCTATGTACCACTCATCAGCTGTGAAAGCAGAGTAAACATGTGTACAGTTTCATTGCTTAACATAACACACTGAGAATATTGATTTGGATTATTACAGGCAGGCTTTCAATGTACAGCCAAGGTCTGGATACTATCCACTTTGGATACATGTCATACACAGACCTTATCTGACTGTGACCTCCAGTGTCCACCGGAGCAATTTACTGCTGACTGTGAAGTGAAAGGATGAAAATTCACATCTTCAAGTCAGATGTCATGGTTATCTCCTGGAAAAAGCATGGATTGGTCCTTGCAAGTAATAATTGAATTGCTATGTAAAATAAGGAAGTTTAAGTATCTTGGTGATCTGCTTATGAGTGATGCTTTTCTGAATGTTGTGAGGTACATTAGAGGATGCAGACATCCATGAAAAATGTGGTTGTTTTTAGGGAATAACTTAGATAATATAATGAATAAGCAACGGATAAACCAGGCAGGAACCAGGCAGGAAAATACGGTTACTAAAGCAAAGAAACAGTCACTAATTCCTCCAATAGGCAAAATACTCCAACAGGAAAATGTAGGCACTGAGGCAGGAAAACAGTCAGTAAGTCCTCCAGTGATAAAAACAGTCTGTGATATTTATTGCAACAAAAGGTAAGCGCTTTTGCAGTTAAGCTTCATCAGACCAAATACAAAATGCTAAAATGCACTCCATTTAAACACATGATAATAAAACATCACCCAATCACAGAAGCACATTAATTAAAAATAATGTAAAACAATTAAAGCTGAAAGACAACATTTCCTACAAGTACTACAGAAACAAAAAATACAGAGAATAAATATATAAAAAATATAAATATATGCTCTAACTAATCTACACTATTTGTATATACAGAAATAAAAGAACAAATAAAAAACAATAATAATGATGAATAACAGAAACTACTATTTACTTCTGGAGTCTTCTCTTCTTTAATAAGGGTTTAATGGAAGCCCTCTCATTCAGGCCTCTCCCTCTATCTGCACGGAGCATGATAATCCAATAGGTCTCCCTATGTTCTGTATGTGTAGTAATATCACCTTCCCTAACACTGGGAAAGATGGCCTCAATGACCCTGAAGTTAAATGTATGAGATTCTCCAAATTCCAACACATGTTTAGAGAGTGCATTGTGTGTAGAAACCTTCTTAATGTGGTAGATGTGCTCTCTCATCCTGTCATGAAACACCCTGTTGGTCTTGCCAACATAGAAAAAGTTACAGGCAACGCACTCTACTAAATAGACTACATAGGAAGTCATGCAATTCGCATGAGCATGGAAAATATATTCTCTACAGAGGTCTGGATGGTGAAAAGTACTAGAAGTGTTAATAAAAAGAACAAAAATTGCAAACACCACATGGTGTAGTGAAACCAAGGGTAGAAGCCATGGTGCTTGGTCCTTTGTCATAGCAAAGTAGCCTCTTCAAATTTTTCTTATTGTTAAATCGAAACCTGGGTTTATCACCAACAATCCTACCAACGTCATCATCTACCTGTAGGATGGGCCGGTGCAATGCAAAAAACTAGTGATGTCTCTATGATCACTAGTATAAAAAAGAGGGATCCTAATTTCACCTGTACCCACACTGGGCTCATTACCACTGACTGCACTTGCCTCACATACTGGTCCAAAGTACGGACATGCTGTTGTAGTCCTTAACTGATCTAGGTTAGAACAATGACTATTGATCTCATCCAGACTATACCCCCTAGCTAATAACTTCTTTTCTAAGTTTCCCATCTCTTCCACAAAGCCATCCATAGTGGGATTCAATCTAGAGACCCTCATCCCTTGTCCTTTAATCAGGTTCTGAAAAATATATCCGGGGTGCATACTGGACCTGAACAAAAAAGCATTTTTATGGCATGTCTTACGGTAGACACCAGTATTGATGGTATGATCATGTAATTTCACAATACAAAGATCTAGGAACTCAATATGAATAAATGACCAGTTGAATGTGAACTTCAAGCATCTGGTCATACCATTCATAGTCTCATGAAATTCGACTAAGCCTTCCAATGAACCTCTCCATAACAAAAACAAATCATCGACAAAACGCCGGTAAAATACTACATGCTCCCTGAAACCCTCAGTAGCAAACAAAGTGGTATTCTCCCAATGCGCAAGGAACATATTGGCGTAGCTATTGGCACATGAAGTGCCCATAGCTACGCCATGTTTCTGTAGATAAACGCCATGTTTCTGTAGATACATTTCACCATCAAAAGTGAAAACATTGTTTTGAAGGACAATCTCTAAAAAATAACAAATTAAATCAACCTGTACCAGAGTATAATCACCATGAAGCAAGAGGTACTCATGTATGTACTGAATCCCTAACTCACTGGGAATCATGGTGAACAGGGACTGTACATCAAAATTTACAAAAATGATGTCTCCAATATCAAGAATACCTCTAGTGCATTCATAGAGGTCTAATAAAAACTGTTCTGAGTACCTTAGGACCACCTGATTCAAATTAATGACTGGTCTCAAAAACTTCTCAACGTAGAGTGAAAGTGGCTCTGTAATCCACCCTCCACTTGCCACAAAAGGTCTCACTGGTGGGTCAGTCGGGTGTTTATGTATCCCTTGTATAAGTGGTATCACTAGATTGACTACCTTTAAAAAAGAAAACACTTCTTCAGTAATAAGGTGGGCAGAAAAAACATCAGATATACTATTACATACTGATGAGATAACCCTATGTACATCTTCAATGGGTATCTTATCGTAAAAGCTACATTCACCTAACATGGAAGTCATAGATTGACAATAATGGGACCTGTCCATCACAACAATGAGACCACCTTTATCTGCTGGATGAATCACAATAAAATTGTTATGTTGTAACTCTCTCAACGCTATCCTTTCAGAATTCGAGAGATTAAATTTAGAGTATGTCCTCTGACTGTTCCTACTGTCATAGAAATTAAAGATATCTTCTTCAGTAAGTTTCAGATATGCTTCCACTAAAGGATGGTTACTGGGAACATAGCTACTCAGTTTCTTAAAGCTGGGCTGATGAACAGCATTATTGCTACATGTATGTCCTGAGCCTGAATCACCATATAATAAATGTAACATAATGTTCCTACAGAACACTTTCAGATCTAAAATAGTATCCGGCATCCTACTCTTACATGTAGCTATGAAATTCAAGCCCTTACAGAGAACACGTCTCTCCTCAGACGAAAGTTCATATGAGGAGATATTCAGGATTAATGATTCAGGGCCTTCCCCCACATCTTTTTCAATGTTTGATTCTGATTCTGTTCTCCAGATAATTTGCGCTTCTGCCACCCCCTGCTGATTGATCGCACACGTCCTCGCCCCCTGTCCGTCCGGACAGGTAAGGAAAAAGGGAGATCCCCTATGGTGCCATTTCTCATAATATTAAATGTGTCAGTGTCGACATATTGGATATTTCTACCCTTGGGACTAACCACCCTTTCTACCCTATTACCATAATCACCACTGCTCTTATTATTAACAATAACTTTGGGATATAAACTTCCCATCGAACCAGCTTCAGGACAAATGTCATCACAGTTGTTAATGCCTGGCGGCAGGTCCAACTTATTTAACAGTGTAACTGCCCCAGGGTCTCTACAAGAGGACTCCTGGTTGTCACCAGTAAGTGCAGTGAACCCACTCATACCATTAGAACACTGTCCATTTGCATCAGCACCATTAACAGACTCAAACTCATGGTTACTATTAGCAGCACTGACAATAGATTCAACATTACGTCTATTTAAAGGAGGATTGTCACAAGATTCTACAACATGATTAACACTTGAGTTAGAAACACCATTCCTATCTACATTTTGTCCAGTTTGTGGCCACATAAACACGTGGCCTGTCCTAAAATCATTAATATCCCTCAGAATTTTAGTCTTTTTTTGGTACATTAGCTTTTGCTGAAACACTGCAACACTGTCCAATAGGCTCTCAAACAAAGGGTTCAATGTGTCCAAATGATAGTTTTTAACGAGAGCTTTCTGCCTCTCTTTCAAAGAATTTCTCAGTCTTTCCTCTTCAGGAATAAAAAAGTCAATAAGTAAACGCATATACTTAGTGCTTACCTCCAGGTTTAGTTGTTGCCAGCGCGCCAACAGTTCAGGATACTGTGAACCCTGGATGGGCATATTAAACACCCATAGTCCCCATGGCATGATCTTCTTTTCCAAACACAGCTCATAGTGAAAATGCTGCGCTTGCAGCCTTTTTAATTTCAAGAAATCACACTCAGTATCCTCCATACTATGTTGAAGGGATTCCAGATCTTCTGTCTCACTAGTTACATCATCATCCATGGTGCGAACATCAAATTGCCACAGGCAACTCCTATCTCTCAGCAAGTACTGAGAGAATCTCTCAAAGAAAGGAGCTTCCATCCTATTCACTTTGTTGGGATTATAGTCCAACTTGATAGCTAACGGTTGTTCAGCTGCCATGTCCCCTTGGACCACAACCAATAAAACGATAATAAAAACAAAACAACGAAGGTGCAGACCAAGGGATAAATACTCCGTTGTTAAATAAATATGAATAACTTAGATAATATAATGAAT
Source organism: Protopterus annectens (assembly GCF_019279795.1). NCBI lineage: Eukaryota > Metazoa > Chordata > Ceratodontiformes > Protopteridae > Protopterus > Protopterus annectens. Next base: position 1,855,186,610 of record NC_056739.1, on the reverse strand, counting down.
AAGCAATGGATAAACCAGGCAGGAACCAGGCAGGAAAATATGGTTATTAAATCAAAGAAACACAGTCACTAATTCCTCCAATAGGCAAAATACTCCAACAGGAAAATGTAGGCACTGAGGCAGGAAAACCCAGTCACGAAGTCCTCCAGTGATAAAAACAGTCCATGATATTTATCGCAACAAAAGGTAAGCGCTTTCACAGTTAAGCTTCATCAGACCAAATACAAAATGCTAAAATGCACTCCATTTAAACACATGATAATAAAACATCACCCAATCACAGAAGCACATTAATTAAAAATAAAGTAAAACAATTAAAGCTGAAAGACAACATTTCCTACAAGTACTACAGAAACAAAAAATACAGAGAATAAATATATAAAAAATATAAATATATGCTCTAACTAATCTACACTATTTGTACTCTTATATACAGAAATAAAAGAACAAATAAAAATCAATAATAACGATGAATAACAGAAACTACTATTTACTTCTGGAGTCTTCTCTTCTTTAATAAGGGCTTAATAGAAGCCCTCTCATTCAGGCCTCTCCCTCTATCTGCACGGAGCATGATAATCCAATAGGTCTCCCTATGTTCTGTATGTGTAGTAATATCACCTTCCCTAACACTGGGAAAGATGGCCTCAATGACCCTGAAGATAAATGTATGAGATTCTCCAAATTACAAGACATGTTTAGAGAGTGCACTGTGTGTAGAAACCTTCTTAATATGGTAGATGTGCTCTCTCATCCTGTCACGCAACACTCTGTTGGTCTTGCCAACACAGAAGGAGTTACAGGCAATGCACTCTGCTAAATAGACCACATGGGAAGTCATGCAATTCGCATGAGCATGGAAAATATATTCTCTACAGAGGTCTGGATGGTGAAAAGTACCAGAAGTGTTAATAAAAGAACATAAATTGCAATCACCACATGGTATAGTGAAACCAAGGGTAGAAGCCATGGTGCTTGGTCCTTTGTCATAGCAAAGTAGCCTTTTTAGGGAATGCTTGACTTCTGTGTCACTCAGAAGAGTACTTATTTATTTATGTATTTGTTTTTGTTTACTGGGAAGGCCATCTCGGCAGTGCCCACTTTGAGTGGAGGGTTAGGAAGAGAATCTCTAGTTTTGTTTACAATGGCATTTAATTGGCGACAAAGATGAAACTTCAAAGAACTACATTCATGCATTCAGAGATAAAAGCTGGCACTTTAGCATATATACATTATGTTCTATTTACAATATAGAATGGTGCAGATGGTAGTTATTACAGTAATAACAGTTGTTATTACATATATGTCCAAAAACTAATGCTTCACATTCATCATTAGGATGCGTATGTTTGGAATACAGTTTTATGAGTTTTAGAACACAAATGCATTTGGAATTTCTAGTGAGATACACTTAGGAAGAGTGTGAGAGTTAAAAAGTGAGTTGTAGTAGTAGTAGTAGTAGGTAAACAAAGATGGATAGTGTGTAGTGGGAGTGAGAGGCAGAACATGTAGGGAATGACATAAAGAGAATCATGGTTGGTTAAGAAATTGTTTAAGCAGTGGCTTAAAGTTAGGAAGTTTGTCGGTCAGTTTTATTTACACAGGGAGGGTATTTCAGATTGTTGAGACATAGTGGGAGTAAAGTGAATCTCCACCTATGATGCTTGACTTATTTATTATTAGCAAGAATCTTTTACCAGACAGAAGGTCCCTTTAAGGGGAGTAGGGCAAGGGGTATTTTTTAGTGCTGGACATTTGTCTGGATAATAAATGAGTTTGTAAATGGTAATTATTTGCAATTATGATAAGCAGATGTGTAGTTCAAGCCAATTTAGTTGCTTTAAGGCATGGCAATGGTGAGTCCTATGAGTGACATTATTGGCAAATTTTGTTATTTTATTGTAGTAGGAACTGTTTTTTTTTTGTATGTTGTTTAAGTTTGTAAGGATAGGGGACACATATAAGAAGTTTAGAAGTAGGAATGTAGAAGCTAGAGTTTTTCATGCAGTATCTGCGAGGCATTCTTTGACTATATGGTGCATGTTTTTAATATTTTTGCAGTAAATATTTTTTAACACCTTTATTGAGTTATCACTTAAGACAATGGCAAGCATGCATTACTTAAAATAAAACAAACCATAGTAATGTGTTCCTATTTATAAACACTACACATCACATATATTTTTTGTATAACTGTCATCAATACAATATTACATAAACTGATCAATTCTTCTCTTCTATTAGACCTCACTCCTCCTCCACAACATTATTCTGGATGTATTGTTTTCACAATTTCCATTTTTTTTGTTTGCTCCTACCCTTTTATAAAAGTCCCACTTACATTCTTTTATCTCTGTAAAATATTCGGTACTTCAGATACAGTTGGTTTAGATACAATTTCAGTTTTCTAGTTGCTTTTTGGCAGCCACCAGAATTAAACTTAACAAAGCCTTACTATATCTAGGAAATTTAGATCACATATCCCAGCTCAAAAAATAATTTCATTACTTGCATCCATTAGCTCACCTAATATTTCTGACAGAGTACTCTGAAGAGAACTTTTAAAGTCTACCGACTCATTACACTCCCAAAACATATGTTCCCAGTTACCTTTTTCTTCTCCATCACACCTCCAACTTTTGCCGTCTACCTGAGGAAAAATTCTTTAGACTCCACTAGGATATATAAATACCCATGCAAACACTTCCAAACAAAAATCCTAAATCTGCTAGACTTTGTTACATATTTGGGAGCCATTTCATCATTGCCCTGTTCCCCTTTCAGATAATTTTCTTCAACTCTTTTTTAATTTTTGTCCACAACTTCTCTACTTGATAAAAATATACCTAGCCTGCATATAAAACTAAAGGGACTCAAAACATTTCTGCTGCTTGCATCTAGCAATCCATATCCATCAAAAAGAGCATCTAATTTTTCAGTTTTTTTATTATCTTATGTTTAGCCTCTTCCCACATATCTTTAGCTACTGTAACAGAATCCCTTTTAATCCATATTTCTAAATGTTTCAGTTTATCGTGCCCCCATAAATATGGGCATTTACAGTTATAACCTTTGTTTTGTCTTCATTAATTTTACATCTCAAAATGTTCCATAACACTGAGATGTCCTTATCTGGTTTTATCAAATAAAAATAATATCATCTGCAAATAAAGGCAACTTTTCTTCATTACCATACCATTTACATCCTTGAATTACTGAGTCCTTTTTTTTGCCAATGGCTCTAAATGTAAAGCAAATAAAAAAAATGAAAAGAAGACACCCATGTCAGGTTCTTGTGTCAGAGATGAACCCTTCCACAATAATTTTTGCCTCAGCTCCCTCATATATCCTCTTAAGTAATCATACAGTTGTATCAGGGAATGTAAATGCTTCCGTCGTCCTGCTCATAAAATCCCAGTGTACTGTGTTGAATGCTTTATCTGGATCAAGACCCATCAACAACAGCAGCAGTATTTTCTTACATCATGCTTCCCTTTGGACCATCCTTGTTCTATTAATGTTGTCAAATGTTTGCCTCCCCTCCGTAAAACCAAATTGATCCATATCTATCTATCTATTATGGCAGCACTTTTAGCATTCTCTTAGCCATTATAGACATAAACACTTTATAATCATGGTTTTAAATTGAAATGGGCCTATACAAAGCTGGGTCTGATGGATCTTTGCCATCACAACTTTCTTTCAGGTTGGTGCTGGTTTCCTTCCTTATAAAATGCTGTCAAATAAAACCTTCCAGATCTTATCACTTTCTTCCCTCCTAGCTTCCACAGGAATGTCATCTATTCCTGGAGACTTTCTTACAGATTGAATATACCATCACCATTTTTAGCTCATCTTCTCCTATTGTAACTGTTAATTGTTAAGCATCATCTATCTCTAACATCGGCACACTTAATTCTTCCATAAATATCTCCATGTGATTTCAACATTTCTCTGCTTTGTATAAATTTTCATAAACTTTCTGAAATCACTCTAACACCTCTAAAGGATCTCTGGTGATTTATCTAGTTATAAACCACCTAAGTTTGGCAACAACTCTTTCAACTTTTGTTGCCTAAGTCAATGTACTACAAATTTTTGTGTCTGACGTTATTACCAAAAACAGCTGCTCAATAGCAATCTCTCTAAATGCATGCTTGTTATCCAGATGCCCCCTTATTTTCTCTATAGTACTCTGCAGTTGCACATCTTCTTGTTCTGTGAGATTTACCTTATTCTGCAATACTTTAACCTTTATCAACCCCTATAAATTCCTGATACTTCTTAACCACATACTTTTCTTTAGTTTCTAAACTCCACTTTAATTTTATCTCACTCACTAGCTATAACTTCTGAAGAAATTTCTATTTTCTCTCATAACCCTTGAATAATTTCTACTACCCATTCCTTAAATTCCTCTTTTTAACAGGTAGGTGGGGAAGCACCAGTGTCTCATTTTTACTCCATTTCCCTGCATTGTTATCTTAGTTGTTATTGGCACATGATCTACAAAAGTTACTGGATGTGTCTCGAAGCTTTCAATTAAATGCACATGTTCCTAAAACATATAATTTCTGTGTAGTCTATCCCAGTTATTGTACTTTGCAGGATAATATATAAACTTTCTCCAAGTTCCTATTAATAAATTCCCTCTTTCTATACCAAATATTTTCATACATTTCTTCAGAAATCCACCATCTTTTGTTATATTTTCCTTTCTAGGTCTCCCAGATTCATCATCACTGTTGGAAATAAAGTTCCAGTCCCCACCTATAAGTAATATTCCCTGCTGAAAGTTGATTATTTCTTCCAAATTTTGCTTAATCTCCATAATAGCAGTTTTAGGTGGAATATAAATACACACCAGCATAATTCTCCTCCCTTGCTAGTTGTCCCTTACTACCACAAATCTACCATTACTATATTTTCCCTCTTCTATCACTATTGGAATTCCTCTAGTAATTAATATAAGTACTCCCCATTTTGTTTGTCCCTGATATTCTGCTGAATATCCATCATGAAATCCTTTCTTTATCAAATTCATGTCTTTCTTCCAAAAGTGTCTCTTGTTGCATTGCTATTTGCACTCTGCATTTTTAAATGTAATTCAATATGCTTATCTGTTTGACTATACCTGTGAGACCTTCATGTTTCAAAATAATATAGATAGTGTGGCCATTATGATAAGAAGTTGATATTCCCACCTATTATATATGATAGCATTTTAAATGTCTATTTCCAGCTTTTGTGTTACATGCACCCACTAATGTTTGGCGAGTTAATCTTTTATACAGTTGTTTCTTGTCATCTCCATTGGAACCTATGTCACATTTTAAAAGAATTTTTGTTTAACAGAAAACCTTCAAGCAAAAACCCACGACCCCACCCAAAACACTCCATAACTTATTAACTTAAAACAAACATATACAAAACCATGTACATCATCAAATAATGAAGTTGAACCCTCCTGATAAGAGCAATTGTCCCAAATTGGCAACTACACTCACACGTATTACCTAACCTAAAATTAAGGTTATCCATGATAAAGTGCATGTTACAGCATATGCTTCTACTTACAGTAATTGCTGATTGTACTTGCCTTATTTTAATTTTCCTCCCAGATGTGGAAAACAGTTCATATACTTTCAGAAAACATTAACTTTTAGCCTTAAGAAAAAACTGCACTGGCATTCTTTAAATAAAACTAAATTATGCACTGTCCTAGTAAATGACTTGAAGTTTTTATGTACCAGGTAAGCTGTTATCTCTTATTCACTACCAATAATTTCAAATTTTATTTTTACTAAGCTGCCTGCATTTGTACAATAATTTCAAATTTTACTTTTTTACTAAGCTGCCTGCATTTGTACATTTTAATTGTATGATTTCCTCAGCAAACAATGCCCAGAACTCTCAATTTATTGCTGCACCTGTAGTCACCTTATTTTCATAGAAACATAAGAATGTACAGCTGCCCACTGCTGCAGACATTTCATCTCACACTGAACATTTATTTGCTAAAAGAAAACTTTCCATTACATTCAGTCTGAACTCTTACTTTTTAAAGAATATATTGTTAATAGATTAAGTCAACATTCACTTATGACTTGAGCTGTGGTGCTTGCCTTAAATACAGAGTTCTCTAGTTGGTGAACTTAGATATGTAGGGGTTCTGTTCTCACTGCAGTCAACTGGGTGTGTGTATGTGTGTTTGTCCACTTGCTTATCATTAGAGGGAACATTTTTTGGTATGCATGACTAAGATAAAAAGGGCCTTGTGTGCGTTAATTTAGTAAACACCTATGAACCTATAAAAGTAAGAGAAAACTTCTCATCTCTACATATATTATAATCATTGCACTTTTACACCCCATCTTCCACCTCAACAGCCAATGATTACAGCATATTATCTTAACACTGCATTTGTCCATCCTTTCTTCTCTTTTTATACTGTAATGCCTACAGTTCTTAAAATAAAAATAAAAAAGTACTTGCTAACTTCAGCAGTCACTGAAAAATGCATTGCTATATAACATGCAATTTATATCATGAAATGTTTTATACAAATATTAAGAACAAAAATTGTTTTACTTAAAGTTATTTTATTTTTTATTTTAGTGTTCTTCCAAAAAATAATGACATGAAGTGGGGTATATGCCTTTCAGTCCCCCACTAAGTTTAACAAAGTCAATACAAGTCCAATCTTTCTCAGCTACTATTTCTTGTAAATCCATAATTCACAAATGTGATTGATAATTTATAGTTCAACATTTATTCGCTAATTTCAATAACTGTGATCTTCTTCTTCTTGTTCATCTCTCTCTCCCAATCACAGACTTTGGTTCAAATCCAAGTTACTCAAAAGTCTTCTATTCAATCCTGTATTTTTTTCTGTCTCTCAAGCATTTTCCTTTGGAACACTGGAAAAGGTTTCACTGGCAAAGTCTCTCTCTGAGCTTTGTTCTTGGAAGAATGAAAAGAGTTCCATTATATTTGATGACTCACTTTTTGTTGGACAAACTTTTATATTTCCTCCTTAGCATGTTCTGCATCAAAAATGACTTTGATCTTCCAAGAAAAAAAATATTCTGAAGACAGCTAGATACAGCAGCTTGAATCTCACACTTGCCTGTCAATATTTCCTGATTTCTGGGATGAATTTGCTTCTTTAATGCCTGGTGTACAGTGAATAATCATTTTCCACAAATACTCTATGACCCCCAATTTTAATATTTTCCCCTTTTGCCACAGTTTTGACAGATCAACTCTTTTGTCTGGTATGATCACATCTTTACTAATACAGGTCTTGGCTGCTTTCTTGTGGCCAGGTTTGGAGCATGCATATGATGTGCCCTTTCAGTTAACAAAGCCTGCTGTGGAAAATCAGTTCAGTTGCTTATTTAAGTTGTTATACAATTTATGCAGTTTATTCCTTCCATTTCCTTTAGTAAAGCATAAAATCTCAGATTTTCTCTGCATGCTCTGTCCTCCAACTCTATATTTTTTTGAAGAAGCTCTTCTTGAGCAATCTCATACTCAGCCAGCCTTTTCTTCATTTTGATCTCTGATTTTTGCAGTTTCATCAGTTCATCTAAATAGCTGTTTAAAGCTTCTTTTTTCCAGCCTTTTGTTATTTTGAGTTGATATACCTCTTCAATGTTTCATTTATTTTAATCAGCTCTAAGCACATTTGTTTCTCTATTGGAAGCCACGTCTTGTACCAAAGCTGGAGCTTGAACTGCTTTTTGCTGAATAGCTGTAGGATTCTTTCCATACAGAATTTTTGTTCACTTCTTCTAGTTGATTTTCTTTCAGGATCTCTAATTTTCTTCTTTACTGGCATCCAGGCAGTGACCTCACTAGCTAGTAGCTGAATTTTACTACAACTGGCAAAATTACTAGCCCTTATTTCTCAGTTTCTTCTTTTAGGAGCTGAAATCAAGTTTTTGATCAGTGTGCAGCCATCGTGAAAGTCAGTTTTGCAGTTCATGTTGGTCAAATTTAAGATAATTATCTACTGTGATACCTAGACATTTACTGTGGGTTAATGTTTTGATGATCGTGTTGTTTGTCAATATTATGGTAATGATTGGTTTAGATTACTGCAGTTTTTTGAGTGAAAAGCATTAACTTTGTTTTTTCTTTTTGTTTTTTTTTTTGTTTTTTTGAGAGGGGGTGGTTGAGTAGTAGGTTTAAATCTTTATGATACAGAAGAGAATGGATTACTCCAGCAAGGTGAGCATGGTATGAAGCTTATTAATGAATATAATGTAAAGGAATTGGCCTAAGACAGAGCTCTGTGGGCCTCCTATACTGACTGTTTGAAAGGATGAATAGTGTTGTTGCCATTTAGCTGATTTCTGCCTTTCAGATAGATAGTTAATGAACCATGACAAGAAGGATTGTTAAGAGTCCAGCTAAGGAGAGTTCTACGAGTAGTTGTTGACATGACACCATATCAAAAGCTTTAGATAGATCTACAAGCAAGATGGAAATGAGTTGACCATTGTTTATATGCTGATTTATTATATTGGTGAAATTTAGGAGAGAGAAGTGCTGTGACTCGGCCTAAAGCTGTGTTGCACTTTTGATAGGAGGTTATGTGAGGTTAGGTATAATGCCAACTGTGCATGGATGCATTTCTCTAGTGTTTTAGAGAGGGGAAGAAACTTGCCATCAGTCTACAATTATTAAACTCTGTGGATGTACCACATCTAAGTAATAGTATAATATAAGATTTTTTTCATAAGGATGGGATGTATTTTTCTGTTATGGGCCTATTTATTAGTAAGGACACAGTGAAGGTTATGACTTTCATGGATATTTTAAACAGATAGTAGTTGACCTATAACTAAGGAGGTAGATTTTACTTTTTGAATGAGTTTCTTTATGGTAGAGGTGAGTACTAGACTAAAATCAAAAAGTTGTGAGCAGTTCTGGCTGGGTTGGGGAAGTGGGGGAGTGGAGGTGTCACTGTCTAAGAGGGATGATATTTACTGTATAAAGTTGGAATTACACTGTGAGGGAATAGAGTCTAGTGGCTTTACCAAGGGGGTGTGGTTTGTTTAGTTTGTTATTAGCCATGTTAATAGTACAAATGTAGATTTATCATTGAGAACTTTCCAGTTGCATATTTTCAGCATATATTTTGTATTTTATTGCATTCTTTAAATAAACCTGCTTTACTAATGACTATTTTTACAGAAGACAAAAAATGCATTATTCCGCCTCAATCCATTTACCAGATGTCAAGAAACAAAATGAACAAAGAAATTATGATACACAGGAACTGCGGGAAAAACAAATCTAAATTTATTTGATCATATAATATCAGATTTGTTTTTCTTATTTTATTTGTGCCAGAATGTCTTGTTCATTTATTATTTTCCAGAAGTTCATGTATCTAATACTGACTGTTGTTGAATACTTTGATTTCTGTCTATAAAAGATTGCATCTGCAATATATCATGACATATTCCAATGACATTTTCTGGCAATCATAATCAGATACCAGCGAAAAAAAAGCTTCATAAATAATTTTTCTAGCTGTAAACATAATAGAAAACCTGCATCATGAATTTTCTTGCTAAAATTATATTTTTTCTATTATTTATTTGGGCGACACCATTAAAAAGCAAACACATTTAAAAAGAAGTATAACATGTATTAGGTCTAATATTATAATAACAGTGTATTTGTTTTTCATTACCCTTTGTTCTATTTGCTATGAATAAAGATGAAGCTGCATGTTTGTTCTAAGCATAATATTTTAGGAGGATTGCAATTAATCAGTTCTAAAGACCAGTTGGAAGGGTAGCAGCATGCTGAAAATTGATTCAGTATGAATTATTACTTTACCAACAGTACGTTTATCTGAGTGCACTAAGCTAAATGTATAACCATCATGCATCATATTTGCATAAAATATTAATTAGTTATTGTTTATTATTTTCAGTTTTTATTACTATCTAATTATTTATTTGTGGAAATTGTATTTTCCTGTTCATAATAGGTTTACTTATGGTCCATCTTTAAGTTGCTTAAAGCTGCATTCTCTGTCTGCCCCATCGCCCACTTACACATTTAGCTCAAGTTTCTGAAAGTGCTCCAGTATTGACTCTATAATTATGTACTTACCTGATTGGTCTGTGAGCATGCATAGTTTAAAATTTGCTTTTTTTCTGCCTGTATATAAGCCTCACATTTGCGTGAGTCTTGGCTCAGTTATCCAAAGCTGCTCATCATTTAGTGACAATGACAGAGTTTGAGAGATTCTGCTTGCATTTGAAGCCATCCGTGGCAAGAAAAAATAATTTAAGCATTATTTTATTACCTGTATTGCTTGTTTTCATTGCATTCTCAAAGGTTCCTGTGCTATTTATTGTTTAACCTGCACTTGCTTAGATTTTTAAGTTGCAATTTTCCATTGCCATAAAGGCTGCTGTTTTACAACTGTAACATTCCAAATACATTGTATCTGCTGTTTTCAGTTCTATTAGGCATCTATTTTTGTTGTTCCCTAACACTTGGGCTCCAGATTAGTCATTTTACATTAAGAGGGTTAAAGTCTACACTCTTATGGCAGGAGAGGGCTGATTTCAGCTATATAAGCTTGGGTTTTCTGGTAGAAAGCTTATTGTGTGCTTAGCTGATTGGCCTGTGGGAATACCTTGTTTAAAACTTGTTTTTTTTTTCTTCTATATAAGACTCGCTTTTGCTTTGTGCAGAGGTGTCTAGTAGTGCCCTGTATATATATATATATATATATATATATATATATATATATATATATATATATATATATATATACACAATCACTAGAAGTTATATTTTCTCCTTAAAAACTACCTCTGAAATTTTCCATGGTCCTACACTATTCAAGGAGCAACTAGTGTGCATGCTGAGCAACACCATTTAGTCATCTCTAGATTGCATTATTACAGCACTCAGAACTATCACTGCTCAATGAGCAAATGGTTTGCATGCTGGGTAACATTGCTGGATAGGTTAGTTGTAGATTACATTAAGTAAGCACCCATCCCTTGTCTGGTTGCAAACACACCCCATTATTTTCCCTTGTAAGGCACATATTAAGGAATTGCAGCCATGGGTTGGTGGTTTCCTGCTTTCTCTGCATATAGCTTGGTGGACATGGGCACCCTGTGGCAATGTAGCAATTGCCTTACGTGCAGTGAAAACCACTTATTTCTGAAACAAACAAATACAGAATGTGAGAGATGTAGTTACACAATGTCACTGGAGGCAAAACTCTCACATACTGACACAAAAAATGCCAGACAGGCTGTCAGTGACACACACACACACACACACACACACACACACACACACACACACACACACACATACACAACACTCACCACACTTACACAGGACCAGGTACATAGACACATAAATGTGAAAATGTGGAAGTGCTCAGATGTAACTTACACAAACCTCAAAGGCCTCTCAGATGCAATTCTCAGAAACTCCACATGCAAGCAAACAAGACAACTCCCACCAAAACATATAAAACCACATCTCATTGTGTCTCAGCTAACAAGACCATGAGGAGTAACACCACACAACCCAATATTTTGGTCATAGGAGATGCCATTGTGAGACACATTAATGTCCCTCTGACCAGGATGGATAAGGAGATGGTTACAGTTAGTTGCCTGTCAGGGGCCAGGATTCACCAGATCATGCAAGTACTGAGTTCACTAGCCATAAGTACCAGTATGACTCAGTCATAGGCCATGTGGGTGCAAATGACCTGAGATGTACTTCCCTGGATTATATGGAGACAGAACATGACTGAGCTCTTAGAATATTTGTGACAGGTAGTATGAGCATAGCATTAAATAGCATTCTACCATCTCCAAGGATAATGCTACAATACCAACAGAAAATTATTGACTTTAATAATTGGCTTAGCTACTGGTGTTGGGGTCCAATATTTGTCAGCTTGGGAGGACATGAATGACAAGCCATGCTGCTTTGCCAGGGATGGTCTTCAACTGTCACTGCTAGGATTTTGGATATTGGCTGAAACATTATCCATCCCTATAGTACCTTTTTTAGGCATTGCCAAACAGACAAACCTTCCAACATAGCAAACTCTACTCATGATAAGCTGAAGGTATTACTCCTCATTGTAAGATTCTTAACAAGAAACTACACTCCTTGAAAACACTCCTTACCCTGGAGAATGCTGGCATCTGTGCAGTTCCTAAAACATGGTTGAAAGCCACAGAAAGCACCCTGGCAGTGGATGGCTATAATGCTTTTCACACATTCCAATCATCCACCGTACATGAAAGGGAAAAAGGCGGAGCTGTATCTATCTACATAAAGGATAAGCAAACCTCAAAGCTGGACAAACAGTATGACATGATTGAACTACTCCATGTCCAACTAATCAAAGGAAAAATCCATTACCATATCCTTGCTAGCGACAGGTCCCCCAGCATGAACCAGGAAACCCATGTATCATACCTGAATTTACTAGAATCACTTAACATTCAGCCTAATATCATACTCATGGGTGATTCCAAATAAGCCTCCATTAACTGGGAAGCATACACAACCACTAACATACAGGTAAAAACATTTCTAGACTTTCTCAATGCAAATTCCTGGAGCAGTTAGTTTGCACTCCCACTAGGCGTACAGATATCCTAGACCTGGTCCTCACAGTATCGGAGAGCATTGCACCCCCCCCCCCCCATGCATGTGTGACACTGGTTAGATCACATCACAACCCATTCTCCCTAGACTGAAAACAAGAACTCACACATAACCCTAAAACCTTTAAGAACTTTTCTAAGGAAAATTGCCTGCTATTAAGTGATGGCATAGATAGTTTCTAAAATGTCCCCCAAACCCAGAATACACAGATGCCTATGTCTAGATATACACAAAAGTCCTGTACAACCATATAAACAACTGTGTAGAAACAGCAGTGCCAGACTCATATAAACTGAGGACAAACAGGAAAAACAAGCCACTCTGGTGGGTCCCTGGTATAAATAGGTTGTACAACAAAAGAAAGAAAATCCTGTCTAGAAGTAAGAAAGAATGTGCAAAACAGAGCAAAAACTCTGTCATTAGTCTAAACAAGCAAATCAGGGGACTGGCAAGTCCTCAAAAGAAAATGCTGAGACAAAAATATCCCCCTACACTAAGGATATTTTAACCATAAGTCATTTTTCAGTTATGTCCATGATCTTAAAGGCAACACCCAACTATGTGCGGAATTAGTTGGAAATGGCAAAACCTATTCTCAGCCAGAAGATATAGCAAATCTGTTGGGTGATTAATTCAGCACAAATTTCACATCCAGATACTCCCTTGGAAATACCTCTTACCATTCCTCTACCAATTATTACCAAAGAACAGGTTGACACTGCACTCTCTAAAGCTAAAAACACAGCTTCAATGGGTCACTACAATATCCCAGGATGCCTGTTAAATAGCTGGAAACAGGACCTATCAGTCCCACTGGAATCTCTATTTAACCATGGCAACCAGACTGGCTTTGTCCCTGTGGAATGGAGGACAGCATCGGTCATTCATTTTTATAAAGGGGGACCATCAACAGACACGGGAAATCACAGACCCATAAGTTTGACTAGTCTTTTATCCAAGGCCATGGAAAGACTAATCATGGATCTGATAAACAATGAGGTAGGAATAACACTGTACCAACCGTGGTTCAGTTTTGTCAAAGGCAGGTCATGCCTGCTCACTACCTGGTGGACTTCTTTCAGAAAGTCATTATGGTCATGGATGAGGGTAAAACATTCTTCCTTGGCCTGGCCAAGGCACTTGACACAATTCCCCACTTGGGTATTATAGCTAAACTCACAAAACTGGGCATAAATCCCTATATCACTGGATGGTTAGCCAAATGGCTTATGGACAGAGCACATGTTGATAGAGTGGGTGACTCCAGATCCAGCAAGATACATTACTTTGGTGTGCCACAGGGCTCAGTGCTGGAACCTATCCTGCTCAGAATATACTGCTCAAGTTAAGACTAATGTAGAAGGCCTTTGAATCACTAATTTTGCTGAAACTGCAAGTTGAGGGCAATCACTGAATCTCCCAGTGATGTAGATATCCATCATAAGGGTCTGACTCAGAGCTATGGCCCAAAACTAAATACAATAAAATGCATACTTATGCTCTTTGGGATGTCAAATACCCCTGCAAATTACAACATTAATAACATACCCCTAAGAGTGGACTTAGAGGTGAGAGATCTAGGTACAGAGATTGCCTGAGCTTTGACTGCCACATGTCCACAGTGGTGAGGAAGTCCTTCTATGTGGCATAGCTTATAAGTAAAAGCATGACATCCAGATCTGAGGAAGTTATAGTCCCGCTGTACTCAGCCCTAATCAGATCAATAATAGAATACAATTAACCTTTTGGAATGTACTTGACTAGGTACTTACAACAGCTGGAGCAGCCTCAGATGTTCCTTACAAAAAATACAGCATGTAAACAACATGTCCTTTGAAGGTAGACTAAAAGCTCTATTCCTTTTCTCTGTCTCCTACTGACTATTAGGGGGTGATCTACGCCTAACCTACAAAGTACTCACAAATCCAGCCCTGATTGAACTGTTACACATTCACAAGACAAACTACTCAAGGGTCACCTGATCTAGGGATCTAAACTTGGTCTGTAACATGAACAAAACATGTTGGAGAGACAGATGTGTGTGTCAGAGATTGCCCCTTCTGTGGAACAGGCTTCCTATTCATGTAAAGCAGATCCCTTCCCAAACCATCTTCGAATGCAGTTTGGATCAATGGAAGGGAAATTGTAAATTCACTCCTGGGGTGGCTTCCATGCCCCCTTATGGACAGGAACAGTCTTTAAAATACTCAAGGTCACAGGCACAAACCTAAGCTATCCTCTATCCCTTAGGGATCAAAAATCAAGTGAAATTCAGGTAATAATGGCCTGGCTTGTAAGGGCTTAAGCCACTAGACTAGTAATCTCCTATGAACCTATGAACATTATATATATATATATATATATATATATATATATATATATATATATATACACACACACACACACACACACACACACACACACACACACACACACACACACACACACACACACACACACACACACACAAACATATTTTATTTGGATGTTTGTTACCTTGGATATAGAGGTCCTCTACTTACTCATACAGAATGAAATTGACCTAGATGTAGCTCATGTGTCAGTACTTGTAATGACTTTACTAATGAAGAAATGAATATCTGCACTGTATTAGAGTTATTTTTTGCTTGTATTTCAGCATCAAATGTTCCAAAAACTATACAGAAAAACACCTAAACTGGTGACAGTAAGTCCAAGAAAAAGGCAAAAATGGACCTAGGAATTCACAGGAAAACACATTTATTCCCGTTCAGATATAGTGACTGCAGCGGCAACTATGGCCGACCATCAGTCCAACAGTTTTATGGTCATTTGGGGAATACTTCGGTTATGTTGATGCCTCAGGTTTGCTATGTCAGTCAGCTATGCTGTTCGTATCTAAAACCGCTTTGTAATGTTGCTTTAACTCAATACAAGCTTGAGGAATTGTAGGACTCACATGAATTAAAATAATACACCTTTCTTTTATGTCTGATTCCTTGTTTCAAAATACTTACTTGACAGCTAAAAATACTTGAGTTGATGGGATTGTTTCAAAAGCAAATTCCATGTCTTGAAATGTCTCTGAGCTTTTATTTTTCTTTGCACCTACAGTTCTTGGAACTGTCTACTTGCTGCTACAACTAATTACTAATTACTCATAATACCTTTCCCCCGGTACAACGCCCACCCACTCCAGAGTGAAGCTGTTGCAGTGGACAGGAAGAAAAGGAATCAGGAGAGCAGCTTCTGCATAGGATAACCCTACCCCCCCCCCAGTCTGGAACCATCACTATTGGGTGGAAAGAAGGAATGCTGGTGAAGTGGAGGAAGGTGATAGCACCATATCAGCTGACTGACAGGCTAGGGATGTTTAAGTCTCTCAGCCATTCCCATATCCTGGGTGTTATAGTATTTATATTTCCTCAGCCATCCCACCCCCTCCACAAAAGCCTGACACAAGCTGCCTGTAAAGAATGCTCTCATTCTTGCTATCAAGCAACTGCTGAACTAACCAAACTTGGATCATCAAGATCACAGTCAGAGTCTTCTCCCTCTCTGCCACTGGCACATGCCATAGTTTTTTATTTTTTTTTCATTGCATTTGTGGTGTTGTGGGTTGGTATAATCATTAAAGTGTTTACCTCACATTCACAAGGTACAGAGTTTGATTTGCACCTTTGAAGCCAAAATTGGCTAGGCTTAAAATGGACCACCAGGGAAGTTAGCCTAGTACGTACTATGAAGCTAAGGTTGTTACACACTCATGCACTCTGGCTAAACTGCTTTGGCATATGTAATACTCCTACCAGATCAGAGTCTTATACATGGTTTGACCTTGAACTCTATCACAACTGGATATTAAATGTTCTGCTCATTTACTTCTTAATTTGAAAACACTGGGATTGCTTTAGTGATTTTATTTGGAACTTTTGCAATTGGTTCTCTTGTGAGACTACACGATGTGTTACTGTTGTAGATATTTGGTTACTATAGCCTTTTTAAACAACAAGGGTTCAACTGGCTGCTTTGTTTTGGAACTAATTTTTTTATTGCTAGTTGTTGTACAGCCTTGCACTCCGTTTGGTTGAGATGTTTTAAGCTACATAACACTTTTAACAGACTGGACTTCTGCACATAAAGTTGACCTTGACATTAGTCCCATTCCTATTTTAAATTTGCTACTTCTTTTTTAAGCTGTGTTCTAAATTAGGCAAGGTTGCTTTGAGCTGCACAACAGTCCTATTAGATTATAGTATGCTACTTCTACAGCTACACAGACCTTAACTGCAAAATTACCTCTATAATTCCAAGGCATGGATATAAAAATAAGTTTTAAATTAACTCTAGTAAGTCCCACATAATGTTATTTAGTATTAATCCTAAATTTCATTAAGCTTTCCTACTCTGGGTCACTGAACCATTTATGCTATCTGTCCATTTATTAGAATAAGATATGTGTATGCTCAACCTTAATCTTTGATTCAGTAACAATTCAGAACAGACAGTCACTGACATATTTATACAACTAAAAATATGCTATCACCAAAGAGTGTCTGTCAACCAGACACACATATTCCAAAGACATCCAAATACTAAACTTAGAATATACTCCCATCTTAATTACATCAGAATCTGCCAGCAGCACAACACCAGCACTCCATGTCTTATAAGTGTCTAAGAATAAATTAACCATTACCTCCTTCACCGTAGATGCACTAGGGCAAACATATGACATTTATGTAGACTAGCTGAGAGCAATGCAAGCAAGGAAATGTAGTCTGACTCATGAATGAGACAGATAGTTCTATCATCAGGAGGAAGACTGCAACTAGAAAAATGCATTGTGCTTTCTTTTGGGCTATTCATGTCTTGCTGCTCAGGCAAGTCTCCTGGTCAAATATCCAATAACCTCTTAGCCAACACACAGCATGGGTTTCTCCCACACCATAGCACCACATCGGCTATCTGCCCTCCTAAGCTTTACCAACACCATCAACCACCATAGAAATAATGGAAAATGTGTGTCTTCCATCTTCCTGGATTTCTCAAAAGCCTTCGATAAGGTTTCTCATCAGAAACTACCTGATGAACTTTCAACTCTAACACTTAGGTATACTTCCTTAGCATGGTTCCATAGCTACTTATTTAGCCAACAGCATGCTGTCAAATGGCAACAGGAACTCTCTCATCTACTACCTGTCAGCTTGGGGATGCCTCAAGGATCTATCCTAGGTCCCTTACTTTTTAGTATCTTCACCAACAGGATCCACTCATCTGCTCCTCTAGCCTCCATCATTTAATATGCAGATGACTCAATGCTCATCTGTCCCACACCCTCCCTAAAACAACTAATATCTAGAACACAACAGTCCTTCCTTGCAATCAAATCATGGCTAGCTAAATCACAACTGATTCTGAACCCCCCAAAACTCAACTGATGCTCTTTCACTCCAGCAAACCATGGAACCCTCATACTACATTCCAAATACATTCCTCCAGCAACAACACAATATCAGTAGTAACTCACACAAAATTATTAGGTGTAATAATCGACAATAGTTTAAAATTCGACTTGCACATATCACAATCTATCAAGAAGACTTACATCAAATTAGGCTCACTGTATATAATCAAACCTTCCCTTACCAATAACACAAGACATATCCAGAACTCTTCTACTCTCCAGCCTAGTATATGCCTCTCCTATTTTAACAAACCCAAGTAAAACTGATCTCATCAAACTAGAAATCGGCGCCAATAAAAATGCAAAATTCGACATCAACACTCCACATAGGGCCTACCACTGGATTGCCCTACATCACCTTAACTGGCTAGAACTCCCTAATCACTTAACATATACTCAACTTACCTTAGCTCACTGACTTGTACACCAACCCAATAAACCCCCCTCCCTTCAACTAATGCTTCAACCTTATAGTAACACTCGCACACTTCATTCTTTCTATAAATCTTTATTACAGGTCACCAAATCCAATAACAAAGCAGGAAAGACTCTCTCTCTCACTATATCCCCAAAATATGGAATACTCTTCCTTATCCCATCATAACCATTACTGATACATCTCACTTCAAAAACCTTATAAAAGACTTCCTCAGTAACAATTGGCTCTGCTCATGCTCCACTTCTAGATGAAGCCTACTACTGACCAACAACTCAACCTAATCTTCTCCCATTTCATATCAGCCACATGTATCTCAAACGTATGTGCTTACTATATAACCTCCTACCTCTTCTTACTATCCTTTACAATTCTCCCTTCTAGTTTCTCTTCATTCACTATTCTCCTTCTTCTATAGACTGTCTCCCTCTCTCCCCTCTCCTCATCACCTATAATTCTTCCATATCTTGCCCTCTCTCCTGTTAATCTTTCCTCCCTCTTCAACAATCTGCTATACTAATTCCCCTTCGGCAATCTCACTGTAATCACAACGCTACACTCTCTATTTCTAGTACTGCAATCTTGCCCCTTCTTTAATCCATTACCTTTTCAGTACTACTATTTAGACTATATTTTGTATTAAATTTTTGCCAGAATTTCATAAACAACTATTAAATTACTTTGTAATCAACAGAATCACTGTGAGTTAATGTATTTTCATGATGTGTGTTATCTTTGTGACTTGTCTGTGGAGCTTTTTACCCCAGGCTGCTTTTAAAATGGGCCATCACCCACTCAGACTATCCTGGTAAATAAAAATAAATAAATAAATAAATAAATTATAAAGACTGTTCTGTCCCGAATTCCATACTAACTTCAAATGGCAATATCTATCTATGACCTCAAGATATTCATATAAAATTTACAGCACAAGACTTTTTGATATATCCACTTTTATTTAATTTTGCAGAGTCTAATAACTTTTACAGGAAGTAGAAAATAGAATATTGAACATGAAGATGCTTGTTTGAGCATGTAACATATGCATACTTTTCTATAACATATAACTATCACCAAAATAGTTTTTTCTTTTAGTTTCTTTTGCATAAGAACTCACTAATAACATGATTTAGTTGCATAACAAGGCAATTATTTTCATAAAGAAATGCAAAATATAGATTTTTATGAAACAAATGGTAAAAATCAGAATACCCAAATGGCCACACAAGACTTCTGGTGGTACCTAGCAATGCAGGACATTTTCCCTGTAATATATGAAGTATTTCACCAAATTTCTCATAAACATTTATCACAACTTTCAGACAAAAATGTACTTAGCTAGTGAGCTCAGTCACCAATACATATACACAACCTTATCTTTGTTGCAATACAATTTTTTGTACATAAATCTAAACTGTGTGTGGATTCACAAGTCTGGTGATGCAAAAAATTGTATTCAAAAGAAGTGAATGGGATTCTTACTTCTGATGCAATGGAAACTTATTAAAGAAAAGTTTAAGGCCATTATTGAACTGAGTATACTGAGGAGTTTACAAACACACAGACAATGAAATCCATCTATAATGTAAGATGTCATTCTGTAGCAGTTAAACCTCCTGAACTGAAGTCACTTGAGTCTGTTTTTGGAAGGTTATATCTTTGGCTCTCTTTGAAATTTCAATACAGACTTCTTTATGTAATAATAACAGGGCACTCTGTTAAAAAAAACACACCAAAGACTGTAATTCCGTCCTCAGAGCATCAAATGCACCACACCTCCATATTTAACTTTGTAGTGTTAGCTACTTGAAAACATGGCATTTTAACCATGATATGGTGCAACTGAAAAAAAGATATCTTTTTGTGAAATATACAATATTTTTAATTATTGTCCACTGAGAATTCAATAAACAAATAGGTCGGAATATCAGTATAGTCAAAATACTGAATAAGAGTTCACTACAGAATTCACAATGAAAATCATGTACAGTACAAAATGTCAGACTATAAATTTCATGTAGACTAAAGCTACTGAAGTCTACATTTGCAAGGATATTTCTTTGTCCCCTTCTGAGATTTAATTACAAAGCTTTTAAGTAATAATGACAAAGTACATAACTGCAAAAGACACTTAAGCTTATGATTCTTATATCAGAACTTCAAGTGTAGCCACTTCTGAATTTTATCCCTCAATTTTAGCCACTTAAAAGCATGACATTGTAGTCATGGTATGTTATATTTTTCTGCATATTGATAACTCAGTAAACAAGTACATTAGGCCATTATTGCAAACATACTGAGCAGGCACTCACCATAGCACCCACACTGAAATGATGTACAATGCAAAATGTTAGACTAAAAACTAAAAATACTGGGATCGCTTTTTAACAGGCTTTTTCTCTGTCCATCTTTTGAAAATTAATTACTACAAGAGACACTTATGACTGCAATATTAACATCAGAACTTTGAGTACATCTCACCTCTGAATTTGAGAGTTTCTAGTACTTCTCACCTCCAAATTTGATCCACTGTTTTAGCCAGTTGAAACCATGGTACAGTAACTCTGGCATCTTACAACTGAATATATTCTAATTAAATACAGAGAATATTTACTTCTGATGTACTGAAGGTCAAGAAGGATAGAATGTATATAAGAAATTATTGTATGCTGTGTACTGAAGAGAAGTTCACCACAGCAGCCACAATTAATACTCAGTATAATGCAAAATGTCAAACTAGCAATAAAGGCACATGAACTAAATCAACAGAGGCCTGTCATTAAAAGGCTATACCTCTAGATATTAACAACATTGTTTTCCTCTACAGAACACATGTAAGACTAAAATTACATCCCCAGAACTTCCAGTGCACCTCCAAAGATTTAGCCTTTTGAAAGCATGACACTGTAGCCATACTTTGCTACAAATAAATATAAATGTTATAGTGAAATATAGAAGATTTTTAATTCTGGTGTACTAACAATGCCAAAAAGGATTTCAGACCATTATTGTACTCAGTGAAGCAGAAGTTCACCAAAGCACCTACAGTGGCAACCAATTATAATGTACAATGTCAGACATTGGCAATAAAGATACATTAGCTAAATCCACTCAGGTCTGTATTTTAAAGGCTGTATTACTGCCCTTTTCTGAGATTTCATTGCAAAACTTCCAGTAAATAACAATAGGATATTCATTTGTAAAAGCCCACTTAAGACTGCAGTGCTAACCTCAGACCTTCCATTGCAGCATGCCTCTAAATTTGGCCCCACATTTAAGCAAAACTGCAGCCCCAGTATGCTGCAAATTAAAAACTATACTTTTCTAGCTAAATATATAGAATGATTATTTCTGACAAAATGGGAACTTAGAACACATATATTCCAGACATTAGTTTACATAGTTTTTTGTGCAGAGGGCAGATAACCCCCAGGTAGAAACCAACCATAATGCCACACTGTGACAACAAATGCCCTTTATTGCTTAATTTACTAGCTGCATATAAGAGACCATATGTTAGTTCCTCAAAGACAGTTCAAAATAAAAATTCAAGGACTTCTTATAAGATACTCAGGGACAGAATTGCACACATACTGACATGGTGGACTGTGCCATTTCTGAGAGGGTATACTACCTCTGAATATGAAAGCATCACACAGATAAAATGGCTACATTATTCTTTGACAGATAGTATGCCCTCCAATAAACTATGTCAATAAAGATTCAGAAGTAATCCTGCAACTGTTATCTGCTTATATACATTACCTGCCCCCCAAAACAGGATACCTGCATTGTCTATCCTTCTGATGTCACATTGAAAAGAACATGAGATATATAACAGACACGGTAACTTATTTTATCTTGCTGCTTGGCTATCCATATGCTGTCCACAGCAATCCTCTTTACACCTCTGATGTTTTACTGTCAGAAACATGAAAGAAACTATGACCACAGTAACATATGCCAACATCTTGCTTGTAGACAGGTATACATGTCCCCCAAACTAGCTATACTCAAAGACTGGTTTTCATGAATCATGTAACTATGTTTTGTTTTCGT
The DNA here is from genome assembly GCF_019279795.1 of Protopterus annectens. Classification (NCBI taxonomy): domain Eukaryota; kingdom Metazoa; phylum Chordata; order Ceratodontiformes; family Protopteridae; genus Protopterus; species Protopterus annectens. The sequence goes on along the minus strand of NC_056739.1, from coordinate 1,855,163,982 downwards.
TCACAGACTGCCACCCCACCCCACCCCCAAACTGGCAGCCATTTCTGGCAAGCACTTTGTATGTGTGACAAAAGTGGAGAAATACCCACAATAAAGTATTTCTACTTCATGCTATAAAGCATCTCACCCCCATGCTGCCTCATAAAAAAATTGATAAAAAAATAAACACAATTGTATTTGGGTCTATATTACCTTTACGAAAGTGCTGTTCATTGAATGCCCTTTCATCGACACATATCCACCACAATACCAAAACTCAGAACAACTACATAAGCAAATATTTTCCAAGGAGAAAAAAATCACTTGGCTGTTGTTGGGAATTTGCCCTTTCCTCCACTGTAGTGCGATCTCAGAGTTGGTATATTTAAGTAGTGGTGTGTGGGAGGAACAGCCCCCCACTTCATTGTGTTTGTCGGTTTGTTTTGTTTAGTGTTGGCCCAGTGATTTTTTTCTCTGGGAAAAAAAATTGCTTTTGTGGCTGTTCGAAGTTTTGGTATTTTGGTGGAAATGTGTCGATGTAAAGGCATTCTATGAACAGCCCTGTCAACATCATAATATAGACCCATGTATTTTGATGTGCCATTGTGTACTCTTACCACTGCCCATAGATTTATCTGGTTTTATGGCAGAAAACATGAAAGAATAAGCAGTCACAATAATGTATTTTACACACTATGTTCTGTCACCAACCCAACCAAGCTGCAGCAATGATTACTTTTTGTGAGCACATCTTTGTTTTCATTCATTTTTTGTTGATGAAACAGACAACTACTTCTGGTTATTATCCATGGCAACTAAAAGCAGTAAAAAAATAGCCACATTTATGTATTTCAGGTTCCTACCACAGTGCACCCCCACATCAGCTGTAGCAGACCAAACAAGAATAAAACAAAAATAATCTGTATTTTGAGAGGGTGGTGTGAAATGAAAGCTGTCTCTTAAAATATGCATGCATGCAGCTCTTAGTAATTTGTAGTCATTTGTCTACAGATTGCCTGCTAAGTATTATTATCGGTTGCCAAAGACAACCAATTAGCTACAGGCTAATTATTTGCCTAGTAATAATTATCTCACTTTTGTGCTGCAAAAGAGAAAAATGTTTATTTTCTTGTTTTAAAAATAGATTCATACCAATTTTAAAATAAGAAAAAATACAGTAAAATATAGGTCCACACAGGCAGATCAACCAGATGGTGCTAAATAACTTTGTAATCTTTAGGCAGGGTTTTATTGCCAGGTGAGTGTTGTTCACTATTGAAACTGTGGTGGTCTGAAGGGGAATGCCTGGATGTTTAACTTTAGTAGAGGTGTGGGAGTTAGCAGGAAAATACTCTGATCTGACAGGCTGTGGGCAGGAAGCACCTAGAAAGTAAAAAGAAAAGCTCCTGAGCTACACGCGTTGTTTATTTGTCTACTCTTGACAGAATCTCATGTCACAAGGCTACCCTATTAAAATATTCCAACTGCAGTTAAGAGTACAGAGCAAACTTTTATTCCAAAGCAGATATAAAAATGTAGTATTCAATAGCACAATATTGCTGGAGTTAGAAAATGTTGCTTTTGTTTTGAAGTGTGTAATTTGATAAGAGCTGTTTATGTTCTCAGACAAATGCTGTCACACAATTAGAAAAGGAAAGGTTTCCATGGTACCATAACTCACAGTTTGTGAAGTAGCTAAATATATTAAGTGAAATGGACTAATATCAGCTGAATGATGTGGGCACAACAGTTTGATCATCTCACATTGGAACAGGTTGTTAGAAAGACATGCATCTGGAGCCTTTCTCCCTGGGCCTCTGCTGAAAATTGGCTTTGTTCCAAGTCAGACTTTCCCAGTTAAAAAATGTTAAATAAATAAATTAGTTGATTAGTCTTTAGATATCTGTTTCCTTGGGAATGAGGAGAGTTCTATAGAAATGCTGTTCTATCTCTGTTAGTGGGAATTTCAAATTAAAAGTATGTCTAATTTGTGCTAGTTCTGAAAAAGAATGATCAGTTGTGTTATACTCTTATTCCCCAACTGTTGAAAGAAAAATTAAAAAAAATAATGTAATTGGCAGAAACGAAAGGTTGTACTTATTTTACTGTAAGTTGTCATGTCCCACCCACCCCTCTTACAATTAAACTTATAGCTGCTAACCACTCCCACCTCACACACCCAATCAGCCAATCAAATCACACCATCAATCCCCCACTCAGCCAATCAAATCACACCATCAATCCCCCACTCAATCATAGTACACCACACGCTTGTCACTAACTCTTTTAATTGCTTCTCTTCCATCTAGTTCTATAGCCCCTACTCTCACTCATCCCTCCTCTTCTACTACAAAAGGTAACATAAAAGGGGAAGAAACAAAATAAATAAAATGCCTTTCCTCCCCTAAAGGTAGCATTTTACACATTAACTATTTTTGTTGTTCTCCTGTTTTCTATCCTCACATCCTACCACACACAACTTCATCTCACCAATCCAACTTAGTGGCAAACAGAAACCATAGCCGATACACTAAAACTAAAATAGTTCCGAATATCTCCATCTGACCTTGCCCCAACCCATTGATATTCCTACATAAATAATAAACCAACATACAAAACGAACCCCTACTTATCCCAGAAACGAAATAAAATACTACAAAAACTAAGTAAACTCTACCTATATCTGATTCAAAAACTCCCTTGCTGTGGAGACATACACCCTAACCCAGGACCCAATTCTTCACTCTATACAAACCTAAACCAACCAAACCATCTTTATAGAAAGACAACCTCCTCTCTTCTTCTCTTAAACATTAATGTAAGAAGTATACTTAACAAAGTTCAGGACCTCCATGCCCTATTGGCTATATATAAATGAAATTTAGCCATACTAACTGAAACTTGACATAGACCAGAACATCATGATAATGAAATTACACCCCCTGGCTATAATATTATATGGAAAGATAGGGCAGGGAAAAAAGGAGGAGGCGTAGCCATACTGTTTCAAAATCATCTCGCATTGGGCCAGGTTAGCTACAACTCCCAGGAAGTCAATGATATTGAACTCATTCTTGCTAAATTAAAACTAAACTCTAGCAAACATATAGTTATAGCAAGTGCCTACATTCCACCAGGTAATAACATTATGGAGAACCTGTTACACTGGATGTCTATCTCCCATCCACAAGAGACCATACTCTTAGGAGATTTTAATATTGACTGGTCCGACTGTACCAAATTCAATCCCTCTACCCATATTAATCTTCATGGGTTTACCCAAATCATAGACACCCCCACAAGAGTCGATAAGAAATCCAAATGTCAATCCATCTTAGATTGGATACTTCTGTCTGACCCCACCTTAGCACACCAATCATGCTGCCTACCAGACAATTTGAATGATCACCAACCAACCTACCTTATTAGGAATAAATCCCACCATAGTAACCATCCCATCCTTAGAATAGTTCACAAAAAAAGAACTTCAAAGCCGAGGACCTAAACAATGAACTAAAATACTGTAACTGGACTCCCCTAAAACACCTACCCCTAGATGAAGCAGTAGATTACTTTAACTCAACCTTTCTCAAAATCCTAAACCGTCATGCACCAGCCCAAACTATCAGAGTTAAGACAAACTATGCCCCTTGGTTAACAAAATAAACTAAAACCATAATGAAGGACAGAGACAGAGCCTGAGCTCAATATCATAAACATAAAACCACTACCTCAAAACAAAACTACTTAGCTCTCCAGAACAAATCCAAGCAACTTATAAAACTTGATAAAACCAATTACTACAAAACTGTACAAGAAAAACACATTCACAACCCTCAGAAATTCTGGGCCTCAATAAATAAATGACTGCACCCAGGTAAAACCGGCACTCCCACACCCATAGTACCACTAACAAAGAGGACACCCCCACACAATTCAACAAATTCTTTACTGAAAGAGTCCTAGCTCTAGCACCCTAATTAGCAACAACAGCCCTACATCTTCTCCAACCTCTACTAACCCTACTACACAACAGACTCCCTCTAGCTTTTCCTTGTCTCCAGCACCTACACAACTTATTACTAAACTCCTCAAAAAACTAAAACCTACCACGCTATCTGCTGACAAACATCCTGCTGATTTCCTTCAACTATTAGCTGAACCCATATCCTACCCCGTGTCTATCCTCATAAATAGATCCATATCTGAATGCAAAGTACCTAACCTGTGGAAAATATCTCATATTATTCCACTCCACAAAGGCGGCAACTCCCTTTACCAACTACTGCCCAATTGCAATTTTATCACCTTTATCAGAAATACTAGAAAGAATAGTACATTCACAACTAATGCAATACCTCCTAAAAATAACCTTATATCAACATCTCAACATGGCTTTCGACCCTCCCCATAGTACCGCAACAGCCCTGCTCTCATATACCAACATAGTCAAAACCCATAGAAACAACAGACTTTTCATTTCCTCTGTATTCTTAGACTTATCTAAAGCCTTTGATATGGTCAACCATAGCATGCTTCACAAAACTCTATCTACCCTTAACATTAACTCCCTCACTACATCAGGCCACTAACAAGCAGTTCTTTGGCAGGACCAACTATCCTCCCTTCTACCTGTATCCATAGGAGTCCCTCAAGGTTCCATACTTGGTCCTTTACTATTCTCCATATTTACAAATCAGATAGCTGCATCCTCTCCCTCTGCCTCTATAGTGAAATATGCAGATGACACTACTATCATATGTACCGCCCCAACTTTAAGCAAACTTCAAACAATACAGCATAACTTTACTCTGGCTGAAGCATGGTTTTCTAGCATTAAACTTATACTCAATCCCAAAAAAACAAAACTAATTATTTTCAGTCCTGATAGATCTCCTGCACTAAATAATGATTTCACCATAAACTCCAAGGATAATACCTCAATCACCCCAACAACACAAACTAAACTCCTACGAGTAGTAATCGATAACAATCTCAAATTTGACGTACACATAGCCCAAACAATCAAAAAAGTAAACAAAAAGCTTGGTTTCCTGTATAGGAACAAGCAATTCATGACTAATTATACCAACGCCACTATTGCAAGAATGCACCTATTATCCACCCTACTGTATGCCTCCGCAATCCTGACTAATCTTCACCACAACAAACAAAACAAAATGGCATCTTGCTATAACCATATTGCCAAGTATAGATCCCATCACTGTCTTTCCTCAAACAGCTCAACTGGCTTGAGTTGCCCCAACTACGTCTTACTACTCAACTCTCCACAGCCCACAAGCCCAGAAACTGTACTACCTCCCTGACAAAACTCCCGCACTACAGGATCTAATACAGCCGTACACCACCACCCAAACCTTAAGATCAACAGACCGAAATCTCATAAATGTCATTAAACATAAGAATGAAGTGGGTAAAACTCTCTTTGGCTGTACAATAGCAAAAATCTGGAACTCACTCCCAAATGACATAACCTCTACAAGCTCTGCTTCACTATTTATGACCCTAATCAAAACTCACTTTTTTAACAATTGGCTGTGCACATGTGACTTCCCAGGCCCCATCCACAACATTGCAGTGTTGCAAGGATTCCGATGGTATTGATTTACATGTCTGTGAAGAAATTTTAAATTTTATTCTGATGCTATTGATTTATATGTCTATGATAAAATGTTAAATATGTTCTTATATGTTTAATTGTATGCCTTAAGAGTACAGTTATGAATTTTATAAAATGTATTTGTTGCATTGTTTTAAGAGGTGCTTTTCTCTCCTGGCCTCTGCTGAAAATGGACCTTTAACCAGTCAGACTTTCTTGGTCATCAAATGTAAAATAAAATAAATAAATAGTGCAAGTAGGATGGTTCTTGATGCAGATGATATCACTTTAGCTAAAATGATCTGGAAAAGTTAGCAATATAAAAGAAATATACAAGGCTGGTAATGGAACCGAAACTATACTTTGGAATTGTATATTTTGTATGATTAGAATATCAGGGCAAAGAAGGGAATATAAAACATTCTGTCCAACATTTGATTATAGAATTTTAATTTATTGATTGGTTTATTGTTATTAATGTTACCGGTAATGTTGATGGCCTGGTATTGTAGAGGAATAAAACCATGACTAGGAGCTAGGCAACCCTGGTTCGATTAGCAGCTTAAATGAGTGATGGCTCTGGCAGGAATTACGGACAGTGCCTACACAAGGGGGCCTCATCTGTTTTTTCCTGATGCTCCAGCATTTGAAGCAATGGTCTCACTGCCACCAAAACAAGAAAAGGTCTGAGGTGGGCATGAGTTGTGGCTGCTCAATACAGTGACAGTATCTCCACAATTTGGCATGTAAGGGAGTGCACATGGATGAATTGGGGGAGCATTAGACAGTCCCTGCTGCGTCACCATCATCGGGTGGGATGGTCCTGTACATGACTGAAGAGGCCTGAACATCAGTGATGTAGAAAAAACAGAATTAAATGTTTAGTAATAATATTGAATTTGCAAAATAACTATCCAAAAGGGAGAAAATGAAAAGTGGCAAGAGAGTCTGGAAGGATAATATGCAACTATGCAAGTGTGCAATCTCTTAGGTACAATATGACGAGTCTCTACTAAGGGCAGCCATGAATAATAGCTCTTACACTGTAAGGCAATATCATTTATAGTAATTTATGCAGAAATTAAATATTCTTGGGAAAGGTCAGTATATCTAATGTTAACAAATAGGGCCAAAGAAAATATTCTTGTAATACAGATGGAATGGAATAATAGAAGAGACATGAACCCGCTGGCAAAGAAGCAGGTTAGTTTGAAAAAAAGTGAATGAATGAATGAATGAATAACAATAATATAAGAATGGTTCATGAAGATGTAACGACTGTTAATTAGAATTTAATAGTCTGTACATCCATTGATGAACTCTAGTGTTATGGCTTTCATTTAAAAAAATGAATGCTGTGATTCTCATGCTGCAACAAATGCATCTAAATGTGAAAGAGTATAAGAAATTGGTAAGAAGATATTTACAGAGGCCTACTATGGTTAGTTACACAGGTGCAAGACATAGAGATGTAATAATATTATTTCAAGGGCCTACTTTGGGTAATAGATAAATTGCTATTATATAAAGAGGCAAAATATATAATGCTGAGAGAACTGGGGTATAATAGAAGGATCAAATTAGTTACTTTTTATGTTCTTCCCAAAATGGAGCAAGGGGAAATAAGGAAAATAATTGATGAAGTGATTTCAATTAACATGGTAATGTGTGTGTGTGTGTGTGTGTGTGTGTGTGTGTGTGTGTGTGTGTGTGTGTGTGTGTGTGTGTGTGTGTGTGTGTGTGTGTGTGTGTGTGTGTGTGTGCGCTTGTATCTGAATATGATACTGGGATCTATGCACAATCAAACTGCATGTAAATTTTGGTCCTCTGTAATACAAATAAGTGAAAAGGGTAGAGCCTAAATGTATCCAAAGAACCCTTCTTACTATTCAAAACATCATTGCTGGTTAATAATGGATAGATTTTACCTAAAACAAGAGCATGCAGATATGGTGATAGGACTTAGAACACTGCAAGCAGTGATTTTAGGTCATTCAGTCTTAATATTACAGCTTTCACTGAGGAATCCTCGCGGATGGGGGTGACAATGGAAGCTCCCAAACCACTATTTCAATTTAATGTTTAAAAACTGATGTACAGATTATACGACTGATCTCTTGCAGGAACTGTTGTTAGAAAAAGAGAACCTTCGAGATGAGTAGGACAAATTTAATGCTAGTATAAAGGAGAGGTCAATGGTTAAATCATCTTATACGTGAGAGTCAGGCAAAAGAAAATATGCTGAGTTTCTAGAAAAATTCAAAAACCTACGCAGTTTTACAAGGTAATTATGGAAAGCAGAAAGGGAAGCCAAGAGTCAACTGGAGGGATATCTAAAGAGAATGTGTGAATTTAAAAAAGAGGCAATAAAGTCAGAATAGTTTAAGTCACCTGGATCTCAGAAATACCTAAAATAAAGACTGGGACAGCAAAAGCTACATAGAAGTGTTCAGAAAATCAGGGATAATCAGTCAAATACTATAACAAGTGACCTGGAAAAATCCTAATTGAATTCAAATATTTTAGGAGTTTATATAGGAACAACTGAGGGTTACCTGCACATGAGACAAATGTATAGGGCTACTTGGAAAATACTTGTTTTTACACAAATTATGCCAAACACAACTAAATAAACAGTCGGCAGTCAAATCTATAGGAAAGGACAGTATACTAGAGGAAGTATGGAAACTAATGCTTTCTAATTCTATTTTTAAGAGCAAGACAATAATATTAGTTCACAGATGCACTATGCAGTCAATTCTATACAGGCCACTATCTGTATTAAGCCTTGGCTACAAGGTGTGCATGGATATATTAGCTTCAAGGTCAGTAGGAATGTTGCCTAATTTGATAGGCCTAGATCATTGTGGTGTTATCACAGGCAGACAGGTGCTTGATAATATAATTATATTAACAGATAATGCAAGAAGAAGAGATAACCCAAATAAGCACTGCTGTGGAGAAGGCTTTAGTTTGGTTTCTTGGATATTTCTCCGAGAATTAATGTTAAAGACTGGTATCTCAGAAAGATTTTGAACTTTATTATTTGAGATTTATAATAACTCTACAGCAAACTTTAAAATAGAAGGGAGGTGCTATCTGATTTGATAGAAAAGTGGTAGCCACCAGGGTTGTCACTTCTTGCCTGTTCTTTTTGCATTATATCCAGAACATCTGGTTTTATTAATTAGAGCCTTCTGTTTTCAAGGTTTCACTTGGGAAGGAAGTTGGGCAGCAATGACAGTTCTTGCAGATAATGTTTTGAGCTGTTTGTCTGAGCCTGAGTACAAAGTACCTTTCCAGTTTCAAAAACTGAAGAAGTTTCAGGCTTCCTCAGGCTACAAAATAAATGTAAACACAACTAGAACCCTTAGTTACAATGATGACCAGCCTTTATGTTACTAGAATCTTATCTATGTCTTTTGTTTTATATAGAAATAGAATACTTTTATATGTGGCTGATTAGCTTTGAAGTCCAATCTGCCAAAGGGTCATGGGAGGAAGTAAAGAATGAAACTTTTGATAAACGTAACAAATGGAAATTAAGAATGATAGACTTGACCACAAGGTACAAATCAACAAAGCTTTTTTTTTTATTCCCTTGGTTATGTATTTCAGTCAAGCAATTTTGATTTCAGCAGTAATAGTGATTAAAAAGGAATTATATATGAATTTATATACAAGAACAAACATGCAAGGGTGGCTGTGTGAAAATAGCAATGCCAGTACATTCTATAGGACTGAGTGTCCCGGAGCTGTAGGACTGTTACAGATTTACCCAGTTATGCTGACTATAACAGATCCAATGAGAACAATATCACATAATGTACAAATAGCTGGTCTTGAAACAAACAAGACTGCCTCTTCAGTGTAATAAACTCACTTGGTAGTCCTTATGGGAAAAAACAATGATAATATTGCATACTTAAGAAAAATATGTGAGTTAGCAAAGAACATTTTATTACAAAGGAGTGTACTAGAGTTGGCAGCAAGAAATTCTCCCAGTAAGAGGCTGGTGGCAGACATCAATGTGGATGGTGGCCACGACATCAGTTATCAGATGGTATGCCACAGTGCTACTAATATGACGTGAGCTGCAAAACAAAGACCTCAATGGCAGAGGAAGATAGGTCAACAGGTGGCAGGCCATCGAGTGAACCATCCCTCACAGAGATGGAGGAGTTCCTGGCCTGTAAGTCCCCTGCATACCTTAGTGACTGTCCAAATTATTAGAGCTCTCTGAACTACAGATTTCCACTATAAAGGTACATCAGAAGTTAAATTATTTGTTTTTATCATGTTAATATTTGTACACCATGCCTGCACTTATGCTTCTGTCGCTGGGTCATACTTACATAATACATTGAGTTTCAGTATATTCACAAGTGATTCTTTATCTAGGACCATCGCTGTGGCACTGCTCCTGTTTAATGTTAGATGACCTGCACCCTGTGTTAATGATGCCAGAAATGAGCTGACACAGTTGGGGAGCATGGAGTGTGTGTTTGACACAAAGAATGTGACCACTGCATTTCCTGGACAGACTATGGACATGGTTTCTATGCCTGTAGATACCCAGGATATCCACACTTCACAGAGAGGACAGGTTAATGGGGACACTATCAGCCAAAGAAGGGTGCTGGCCCCTAGCAAGCACATATCATAATCTTCTCCTAGCATCCATGAGCAGAGAGGTCTACACAGGTTCAGGTATAATGGTGCTCACTGGAGACACAGTTATCACCCTTCCCCTGTGGATGGTGTGTGATTGAGTGCAGCACAGTGTGTACGCAGGGCCATTGTGGAACCATAGGCTAGTACCATCACAGCCATGGTTGAGCTAGTAAGGAGTATTTATCGTGTGTGTGATGACCTATGCTAGTGCATGTCCTGTATCTGTGACTAATTAGTTAGACTCATTTGCAAACTACAACATGCCATGTACTCTCATGTCCACTGCTGCATCCACAGATGGTAGCCATTGTAGCCATGGCCAACTAAGATCTTGCTCCCACTGCTCTAGAACTTCCATGACTACATCTGTTGTGAAGGTCTCTACAACCAGGAGATGATGTCCCCATTGTCTTGGTAGGGGGAAGAATGACACACCTCATGGCAGATGTTACTCATGGTCATGCAGCACAGCAGCAGCATCTAAGCATGGTCAGAGCACATCCAGTGCAACTCCTGGTAGCTCCTGCTCTCACAGGTTGAGACATGCACAGGATGCTGACACCTCTGCCATGCATGTTATGGACCTGTTCAGTACATCCAGTCACAGTTCTCCAACTACTGCAGAGGCTGCATCCCAGCAAAGTCACTGTCACAGTCATACTGCCACAGCTTGTGCTTACACTTCTACTGACACTTAATCTTCCTGAAAAGTTTTACGTTAAATGCCCTTCAACACTGACAAGACACACAACAGCACATTTTACTTCCATAATCCTCAACACTCACACATTTCCATGTGAAAGACATCCACTCCTTTGCTCCTGTCCCCACCTATGTAAATGATGATAACTGTGCCCTGCCATTTGTACATTGTTACTTGGGTTGCCTATGTCTATGACTGAGCATGGATACATACAATATAATATTGGTTTTGTATACATTCATTTTTAATATAATGTGTCTGCTTTACTCTTATCTACTGTGTTCTGAATCTACGTGCAAATCACTGCCTCTTCACTAGTGCCATGGAATACTGAGTCAGCCTCCATCTGACATGGTCATCCTCTGCTAGAGGTTCCTGCACTTACTCCTTATCTGACTTAGCCTCCACTGTCTGGTGTGCTGGGGACTGCTGGTCCTGTAAGTGGCCACCCTGCTGTAACTGCTTCCTGAGTATGATATTGTGTAGCATTTCACACACTGACACTGATTTTGCACATGTGCCAGGGTCATATTGCATGGCGCCATCAGATGAATCCAGATGGGGAAAGCATGCCTTCAGCAGCCCAAACACTCACTCAGTAATGTTCCTAGTTTGTGAGTGGGCATGACTGTAGCCCTGCTCTGTTTGATTTTTGTGGATTTCTTATGGGTGTCATAGCCCAGGATTCATGGACATATCCACCGTCACTAACAAGATGACCATGGAGAAAGTCACTCCTTGAAAAATGTTGGCATAGGTCACAGGTAAGCTTTAAGTGGGAGTCATGATAACTGTCTGTGTGGCCTGAACTCAAATTTAGGAGATTCCTGAGGATTATAGACCACCTGGAAGTTGATGCAATTTGCATCTCATGAAACTCATTAGTTGGGGCCTTTATTTAAATGAGGATGAAATCTATGGCCCCCAGTACCTCAGGGAAATGGGCTATATATTACAGAAATTCCACATAGTGTTAGTTCCTTCCTCTGGGGTATGATGGAACCACAAATGCTCCCTCATATGCTGAAGGATGGCATCAAGTAACTGATGGAAATACCTCTACTATGTTCTCAGTAGGTCACTGGAAGGTCTATGTAGCTAGTAGACATAGAGCCATGTATGCCTTAATATCTATTGTGATAGATACTACACAAATCATGTATGGCTGCAGATGAGGCTGACATATGTCCACAGTTTCTTGGATGGTGTCCCTATCTATACAGTACTTATCCACAATGTTGATGTTGTGGAGTCCATGAGATGGTAAATGTTGCCAAATGACCCAGTGCCTCTGGGGTAACATCATACAATGGTGGGTACTACAGTGACAATAATAACTCTTGTAGATGCACATATACTGTTGCAGCAGAAATCCCTAACATTTTTGTCGAGATATTTGATAGCAACATGAACATTCGGATGAATTCAAAGCTGTTATAGGTGCAGCGCCACACAGCATTTATATAATTATGAATCACTCCGTCATCTTGTTTTGCCTTATTAGCATAAACTGGGAGGATCATTTTAATAGTTTTGCTCATCACCATGGAATTATATAGCCATTAGCTTATACCACTCCTCACCATGCTGCTTGGACTTCCTGCCTGGTTGTTTCTGAATTGCACATACCCCCCATGGGGCTGTTCATTGCACAAATTTGCTTAGCCACATGTGGAGATGCTTTCTGAATACCAGTGTATGTTCTACAGATGACTCTGAACTGAGCAGGCTATAAATACTATATAGTATATGCACCATTCTCATCCCCTGTTAAGTTATACATTTCTCATTCTTATATAGTACATTTTTATTGTTATCTCAATTAAATTCCTGTGCGGAAATGGGGCTTTTCCCTGGCAGACTTTCACAGTAGTCAAAGACAAATAAATATTTTTGTAGAAATGTGTTCAAAAGTAAAATTTGTAGTAAAAAATTAAATTTAAAAGGAGGGTTGTAAGGGGTGACCACATTACTGGTAAGTAGTGTTTGAGTCATGCATGCACTTCAGTATCATGGCAGATGGCTACAAGCATCATAAAGTACAGGTCATCAGTGCAACCATAATGCTATGATGGGTACCATATGTGGTAGCTGCATGACAAAGCATTATAAAAATACAGGTAATATTTGTGCAACATATCATCGTAAAGAAAATCAAGTGTCCAAGTGCAGCTGCAGGCAGGTGCAAGGGGGTGCACTTGCACCCCCCTGGAATCTGCTGACTAGTTAATCTTTTCATTTAAGATTTTAAAAAAGTTATTTGGGCATTCTTTTTTAAGAACTCCCTTCAAGTCCAGGCGCAGATACTGACATCATCGCGCGGTGCACAGTTTATGAGTGGGAACTGAAACGGGTGGTTTCAGATGGGTTTACTTTACCTGTTTGAGCGGGAACTGAAATGGATGGTTTACCTGTAAGGAGGACTTCACTGAAGATAACAGACGGAGTAAGGTAGGTGTGTGTGAAATGGTTTTCAGATGGGTTTACTTCACTGAAGATAACAGGTGTGTGTGTTTTCAGATGGGTTTACTTCACTGAAGATAACAGGTGTGTGTGTGTGTGTGTGTGTGTGTGTGTGTGTGTGTGTGTGTGTGTGTGTGTGTGTGTGTGTGTGTGTGTGTGTGTGTGTGTGTGTGTGTGTGTGTGTGTGTGTAAAATGCCCCAGGTGCTACATGGTGGTGGGTAGAGAATAAGGCTTGAACCCTGCACCTTGGGCCCAGGTGACAAGAGCCTGAATTCCCTACCCACCACCATCTGTAAAAATGTTGCAGATTTTTCCCTCATACTTGTTCTGTTCCTCATAAAATCTGTGGTTTCTGTATTTTTTGTCCTTGCAAAGCCAGTAGTACATTGATGCAGTGGTAGCATTGTTGCCTGACAGCTACATGTTCTCTGGTTTGATTCTTGGCTGGAGTGCCTTACCTTCTGTATGGAGTCTGTATGCCCTCCCTGTTTTTGTTTCCTCCAATCTTACAAAGACGTGTCTGTCTGGAGTGTTTCTCCCTGGGCTTCTACTAAAAATTAGCTTTTGTTCCAAGTCAGACTTTCCTGGTTAACAAATGTTAAAAATGACACGCATTTGAATATCAGACTTCATATTCTTCAGAAAGTGCATGGTAACACAAAAGCTTTTATTCGAGCAATTTTCTAAGTGTATAAGATGAATATTTGAAATTTGTCTCTATTTTTGGGACTGTATTTCCCCCATTATTGGCTTCATTCAGGTTTTGTGCTACGGTTGAGAGCTATGGTAAGAACTGAATATGTTTGGGGGCTATATTCCCCCATTACTGGCTTTGTCCGGGTGTTTTTTGCTAAGAGGTTGAGAGCTATTGTGAGAACTGAATTCACTGAATGTTTGGGGGCTGTATTCACCCATTATTGGCTTTGTTAAGGTGTTTTGTGCTAAGAGGTTGACAGTTGTGCTATGGCGAGAACTGAATTCACTAAATGGTAGCCATTTAAGTTTCCGTCTTCCTCTTTCACAAAACAGCTGATTTGGCATAGTGGTATGTTGCTCTGACTGTTTTGCTTAGGGTCCCCTGGGTTCAAGACGTGGCAGTGAAATGTATGGTGGTAACGCAGCATTTTATTCTAGCAACTTTCCAATGTTATACAAGCAATGTTTAAAATGTGTCCCTGGTTTTTGCCCCCCCCCCCCAAAATACATTTTGGCTTTTTCCAGATTTCTTGTGCTGCAAAGTTCAGAGATACAGCTGAGTGTCGAGGAGATTTTACAAGGAGCTGAGAGCTGCAGGGGAACAAAAGTTTAGTGCTGCTTATAGTTAGTCTGCTAGCATTGTTAATAGCACAACAGGTAGTGTACTTGCTTTTGATGCTGAAGGCTGTGGGTTGTACTCCCACAGTAGGTAGATGCATTGCTGATACTGTACTGTGTTGTAAAGGGGGTGGATACTGCAGTCCTTTTTGGCAAAGATACCTAGTAACTATGAACCTGTTATCAGTTTGCTATCCATTCCTTATTGCGGTATTACTAGCTTATCATTTTTTTAATGCATGCAACATAGGCAATTTATTCTTCAAGGGCAACAGGTACTTTATTGTAGATGAAACAATGACATATAAACTTGTTTGCTAGCAGCAACCTCTTTATTAGTTACAGATTTCTTTAATGTGGATTTTACTACTTCAGAGATTGTGCATATTTACTGATACTGGTGGACTATAGAAGGTTGAGTAGACTTTTTATGATGGAAATGTTCTGAATTCGGCAGTTTTGTCATTTGTGTATGCATTTTGTTTCATTGTTTACTGGAAAAATGTTCAAAACAATAAATTTAAAATGCCCTCTAACAACTGTACTGTATTGTACAAGGAATATAATGTAATACAGTCAGGAAGGTGTATCAAAGATCATGTGTATGTTTCATGTTCAAGGGGCCTATGATTTTGAAAACAGCCCAGAGTTAATCTGCCACTGGCAAAATGTATTTTCTTTGAATGTGGGTTTCAATGCTGTTTCAATGCATGTGAGTTTCAAGGGCAGAGAAGTTTTAATGCTAAGTCTGCTTTCATTGTGAGACTGCATTGCTTTGTTTAACAGATATCTATCAGGGTTTGTGCTGTAAAATGCAAAATAAAACTTTCAAATGAAATCTAAATCATCGCAGAAGTAAAGCAGTATGCACATTACAGTGTTTATGGTAAATGGGGCAAAATAACCAAGGAATGTGACATTGGAATGGCTGCAGGGGGGAGGCTCCATTCGACCATGATTTTGTGAGGGAGGGGGTAGCAAACTCAGACAGCCCCGGTTGAACTATACCTTTTAGTTGTCCATATTTTTGCAGAATGAATAGATATTTGTTTCTTATTTTTGGTTTGTTCCTCATAAAATTTGTGGTTTTCTAGCAAATCATTTAGGAATGGAATCACTAAATGACAGACATTGAGTTTCAGACGTCATAGCCTTCAGAAAAATGCATGCTAATGCAAGACCTGTTATTCTATCAACTGTCTTAAGTTTATACAAGAGCAATTTTCAGTAGTGTTTGTATGTTCCCCAAATATATTTGGCCTTGTCCAGATTTCCTGCATTAAGAGGTTGAGAGGTATGTGCAAATCGCTTTGTAGAATTCGGAATATCCAAACCTCTCCACTGTCCCCAATTTTTGGCTCAAAATGTTGCTCTCCCCTAATAATTTTGGAAGAAACCATGGAGGGTTTACAATTATATATAAGTGTAATGATCAGAGTTATAGATTACTTTTTTTTTTCAGAAATGCATGTAGATACTCTTATTTTGTTAGCTGTTCAAGTTAACAGTGTTAATATTAAAAAGGTGTCACTTTTTTGACAGGTTCCCACCTGTATTGTGTGGCAACTTTATATTTTTGCATCACATTTTTGGTCTGTTTTTCATAAAATTGTGGTTTTCTGGCAAATTAGTGGCAAATCATTAAAGATTGAAGTTAGAAAATAATGGCAGACATTTGAGTTTCAGATTTCATACCCTTCAGAAAATTCGTACTAATGCAAGACCTACTACTGTCCTATTATCTAAGTTAATAAGAGCAATATTTAAAAATTGGCCTTATTTTTGGGCCTGTGTCCCACTTTTAGTTCTATGTATGGCTTTGTCCAGATTTCTTGCTCTGAAGTTGAAAGGTATGAGTGTCAGAGCCATCACTGTCAGCCAGAGACATTTCAAATTGTGACATACTTGTTGCACTCCACTCCCCATTGTAGTGGCTCTCGATGTGTCCAAGGAAGGAGTATTCCCCCATCCAAGGTAGACCACAAGTGCGACCGTGGCTTTTCATCTGTCCTTGATTTTGCAGAATGTTCTGGTTTTCTGTCATATTTTTATACTGTTGATTTATGCTTCTTATTATTCAGGAAATGCATGAGTCACAGTGCCCTGTTGCTCTGTTTTAAGTAGCAATGATTTAATGACCATCAGGTAAGCTTGTCAGAGATTGTAAGATGCAAGTAAGCTTTAATAAGCATACTGTTAAAGAATTACCAGCATTTAAAGCCTTTTAGTTGTTGCCATGCCGAGAATATTTACATAACTAGATAATGTATAAGCCTTGGGTATTGAAATGCATATGACAGTATTTGTAATAAAAGGACAGGATTACAATATTTTCAGAAGCTCATTACATTTGTTGGAGACTTGCAGTCATCTTTTGTTGGAGACTTGCAGTCATCTTTGCAGGCTTACCCGTAAACTAAACAGAATGCCAATCTATCATGTGTGGTCCATAACTTGTGCAGGAATCCTTTAAGCAATTTATCTTGAGCTTGTTTCTTGCTTGCAGTTCATTTTTTACTTTGATCATGTCTTCCCCATGAACCAAGTAGATAGTTGTGTCAGGCAGCAGGTCTTTTTAGGATAAGAAACAAATATTATCTGTATAAGAAGGAGGTAGCATACCCCTCAGCTGTCCAGGTTTTTGCAGAATGTCCAGATTGTTTGCCCCATATTCTTCCTAAAAAGGATTGAAGTTGCTAAATAGTGACAGACATTTGAGTTTTAGATGTCATATCCTATAGAAAAATGCATACAAACATCATCATCGTCTTCTTTCGGTCGCCACAGTGGATCATCTGTCCTCTGCATCTTGCTCTGTCACACCAACCACCTGCATGTCCTCTCAACACATCCATAAACCTTATCTTAGGCCTTCCTCTCTTCCTGTTACCTGGTAGCTTCATCCTTTGCATCTTTTTCCCAATATACACAGCATCCCTCCTCAGCACATGTCCAAACCAACGTAATCTTGGCTCTCTGACTTTGTCTCCAAACATTCCAACCTGGGCTGACCATCTAATATGCCTATTCCTAATCCTGTCCACCCTCGTCACACCCAGTGCAAATCTTAACATCTTTAACTCTGCCACTCCAGCTCAGACTCCTGCCTTTTTGTCAGTGCCACTGTCTCCAACCCATATAACATAGCTGGTCTCACTACCCTCTTGTAGACCTTCCCTTTCACTCTTACTGGTACTAATCTGTCACAAATCACTCCTGACACTCTTCTCCACCCACTCCATCCTGCCTGTACTCTCTTCTTCACCTCTCTTCCACACTCACCGTTACTCTGAACTATTGATCCAAAGTATTTAAACTCATCCACCTTCATCACCTCTACTCCTTGCATCCTCACCATTCCTCTATCTTCCCTGTCATTCACACACATGTTTTAGTCCTGCTGACCTTCATTCCTCTTCTCTCTAGAGCATATCTCCATCTCTCCAGGGCCTCCTCCACCTGTTCCCTACTCTCACTACAGATCACAATGTCATCTGCAAACATCGTAGTCCATGGGGACTCCTGTCTGATCACTATTGCAAATAAGAAAGGGCTCAAAGCTGATCCTTGATGTAACCCCACCTCCACCTTAAAAGCATCTGTCACTCTCACTGCTGTCACACTACCCTCGTACATATCCTGTACCACTCTTACATACTTCTCTGACAATCCTGACTTCCTCATACAATACCACAACTCCTATCTAGGCACCCTGTCATATGCTTTCTCTAAGTCTACAAAAACACAATGCAACTCCTTCTGAACTTCTCTGTACTTCTCCTTCAACACTCTCAGAGCAAACATTGCATCTATAGTGCTTTCTCCCGGCATGAAACCATACTGCTGATCACTAATCATCATGTCCCTTCTTAACCTAGCTTCCACTACTCTTTCCCATAACTTCATGCTGTGACTGATCACTTTAATCCCTCTGTAGTTACTACAGATCTGCAGATCACACTTATTCTTAAAAATCGGTACCAAAACACTTTCTCCATTCCTCAGGCATCCTCTCACTTTCCAAGATTTCATTAAACAATCTAGTTAAAAACTCCACTGCCATTTCACCTAAACACCTCCATGCATCCACAGGTATGTCATCTGGACCAACAGCCTTTCCATTCTTCATCCTCTACATAGCTATCCTTACTTCCTCCTTGCTAATCCATTGTACTTCATGATTCACTATCCCCACATCATCCAACCTTCTCTCCCTCTCATTCTCTTCATTCATCAACCCCTCAAAGTACTCTTTCCATCTCTTCAACACACTCTCCTCACTTGTGAGTATGTTTCCCTCATTATCCTTTATCACCTTTACCTGCTGCACATCTTTCCTAGCTCGGTCCCTCTGTTTAGCCAATCGGTAAATGTCCTTTTCTCCCTCCTTAGTGTCCAACCTTTTATATAACTCTTCATACGCCTTATCCTTAGCCTTTGCCACCTCTCTCTTTGTCATGCACCTCATCTCCTTATACTCCTGTCTACTTTCTTCATCTGTCTGACAGTCCCACTTCTTCTTTGCAAACCTCTTTCTCTATATACTCTCCTGTACTTCTTCATTCCAACACCATGTCTCCTTATCGTCCTTCCTCTGTCCAGATGTCATACCAAGCACCTTTCTAGCCATCTCCCTTACTAGCTCTGCTGTAGTTACCCAGCTTTTTGGTAACTCTTCACTGCCACCCAGTGCCTGTCTTAACTCATCCCTGAACTACACCTCACAATTACCCTTTTTCAATTTCCACCATTTGATCCTTGGTGCTGCCCTAACACTCCTCCTCCTCTTCTTGATCACCAACGTCATCCTACAAACCACCATCCTATGCTGCCTAACTACACTTTCCCTGGTCACCACTTCACAGTCTCCAATCTCCTTCAAACTGGCCCTCCTACATAAGATATAATCCACCTGTGTGCATCTTTCTCCACTCTTGTATGTCACCCTATGCTCCTCCATCTTGTTAAAATACGTATTCACCACAGCTATGTCCATCCTTTTCGCAAAATCCACTACCACCTGACCTTCTGCATTCCTTTGTTTAATACCATACCTACCCATCACTTCATCATCCACTCCTCTGTTCCCTTCACCAACATGCCCATTGAAATCTGCTCCAATCACCACTCTCTCACCCTTGGGTACAGTCATCACCACTTCATCCAACTCACTCCAAAATTTTTCTTTCTCATCCATCGCACACCAAACTTGTGGAGCATATGCACTAATAACATTCATCATTACACCATCAATTTCCAGCTTAATAAACATCACTCTAGCCGACACTCTTTTCAACTCCAAAACACTCTTAGCATACTGTTCCTTCAGGATAACTCCTATGCCATTTCTCCTCCCATCCGCGCCATGATGAAACAATTTGAACCCACCTCCAATACACCTAGCCTTACTCCCCTTCCATCTGGTCTCTTGCACACACAATATACCAACCTTCCTTCTGTCCATCATATAAAATGCATATTAACATAAATCCTGTTATTCTAGCAATGTTCTAAGTTCATGAGAGCAATATTTATAATCTGTCCCTATTTATGCTGGGCTTTGTCCAGATTTCTTGCAGAGGTTGAGGTGTGTGAGAGAAAGTGAAATGCCCTATTTAGAGTTAGCAGGTGGAATTTATTTTCAAGTGTATTTTCAAGGAATTGTGAGCTTCAAGGGAAGAGAAGTTTACTGCTGCTCATGCTAAGGCTGCTTAAAATGTGCAACTGTTTTGTTTAGCAAATGGTATCATTGTAGTATAGAATTTTAAAGCAGTGTTAGTAGTACAGCAGGTAGCATACTTGCATCTTGATGCAGAGGGCTATAGGTTCTACTCCCACAGCATGTAGATTTGTATTTTAAGGGGGTGGAGTGCTGCAGTCCTGGCTATGTCCTCCTTTGGATGAGATGCCTAATAACTATGAACTTGTTTTTAAGCTTACCACCCATTATTCTCTACTGCAAATATACCAGCTTACCATTTTAATGTAACATAGGCAATGTATTGTTCAAGGGTAGCAGACACTGAATTTGTTGATGAAATGCTGAAGTATAAAGTTGTTTTCTAGCAAATTGTGCATACTGACTGACATTGATGGATTGTAATGACAAAAGTTTAAGTGGCCTTTTATGGTTAATGTTTTGAATTGGGCAGTTTGTCATTATTGGCTCATATGTTTTGTTTCATTGCTTGCTTGAAAAACATTCAAAACTATAAATTTAAAACACAGTCTAACAAGTGGGGTGCTGTATTATAGAAGGGATATAATTAAATTATTTTATATTATAATTAATACAATCTGTATATAATAATTGTGCATAATCATATGTATAAATATGTACACTTCTTATGCATGGCTACTGTTGCTTATCACAGTAACAGGAAGGATACTGTAATGGCTGTGTCAAGAAAAAAGGTCTAAAGCTTTTAGTTAACCATATAATGAACTTGTTCACATCAGTGATAATGCAGACCCAGTTTCATATAACTAAGGGTCAACCACACCAAATCAGAAAACACCCAGAATTTCCCTTGCCCACACAGTAAAACTAATCTTGAAAAAATAATTAATAATGTGCATATATTAGGGCTATTGGAATTATCTATAACAAGATGAAGTAATGATTTGCAACTATGTCAATGTTGGGATTATGAAGAAATGCTTGATTAAGCATTAATTAAAAGATATACATAATTTAGTGAATGCACACAGTTTAAGTTAAATACAGCTATAACATGTCGTGCATTCAGAGCACAGAATGCCAGCTTTTATTTAATCAGCAACTTGTGTTACTGAGAGCTAATCTTGGAAGCCAAAGAACACTAGTGTTATAAACTAATCTGTTTAAATCAGTATAATCTGAACAGGCTCATGAGATTCAGTTTAGTGCCCTACATGAAAAATACTGAGCTAATGAACACTATTCCCCAGTAGTTGTTTCTAAGTCACTTACAAATAAATAAATAAAACAAGGGGAAGTATTTTGAGGTAAAACAAATATCTTGTCTTTATGGTAGGTAAAAAGTAAAACTCTGTTAGTACCCAAGTAAATAAAATGATTATTAGCAATGAATGAGAAATTATTCCAGTATAGAGAAATGAACAGCCAAGCCTTCTTGATCAGAATTCAAAAGGGCTGCCAGCTGAAAGTTCTCTTGAGTTAGTTGCAATGTACATGGGGTATGTAAAAAAACTTATCATGGATTCCTGATTAAATCTAGATACCTGTAATCATTGTAGAAGTAAAGCATAAGACAGTAGGCACACTGAGAATTTTGAACAGTGTTTATGGCAACTGGAGAGAAATAGCCAAGTAATGGGACCCTGTAATGGCTGTGTGGGGGTGGGGCTCTGTGGGAGGAGAGGGTGGGGCTCCGTGGGCAGGGCTCTGGTTTGCACCCCCCTGCAAAAAATCCTGCGGGCTCCCTTGCAAGTGTCATAGTTGGCTAACAACAAGGACGTAGCACACTATACTTTTGATATGATACCTTAATTATAAATTTAAATAGCATATTAAAGTAGTATGTTGAAACACTTGATTTAATTAGTTTTATTGAAAAAAATGACCCTGTCATGTGAGGGGCTGCACCCCCACCTCACTAATTATATATACAAACTCTGAGATCGCACTACAGTGAAGAAAGGACAAATTTCTACTACATGCTGTTTTATTTCTATGGGCAAATTATGATATTTGCCCTTTTCCCACTCTAACACGATCTCAGAGATGGTATATATAATTAGCAGGGGGATTGGGGGCTGTTTAAATAGTGTATTAAAATAGTATGTTGAAACACATGATTTAATTTGTTTTGTTGAAGAAAAGGACCCTGCTCATGTGGGGAGGGGGGGTTGTGCCCCCCATATACCCAGGTAATTATATATACCAACTGCAAGATCACACTACAGGGGTGAAAAGACAAATAATCATAATTTGCCCATAGAAATAAAACAGCACATAGTAGAAATTTGCCCTTTTCCCTCTGTACTGCAATCTCGGAGTTGGCATATATAATTAGCAGGAGGGTGCAGCCCCCCACATGAGCAGGGTCCTTTTCTTCAATAAAACAAATTAAATCAAGTGTTAAAACATACTGTTTTAATACACTATTTAAACAGCCCCCCATACACCCTGCTAATTATATATACCACCTCCTTGATTGCACTAAAGTGGAGAAAAGGCAAATTTGCCCATAGAAATAAAACAGCATGTAGTGGAAATTTGCACTTTCCCCACTGTAGTGCGATCTCGGAGTTGGTATATATATATATATATATATGATTAGTGGTGGGGGATATATATATATATATATATATATATATATATATATATATATATATATATATATATATATATAATTAGTGGTGGGGGGGTGCAGCCCCTCACTTGAGCAGGGTAATTTTTTCAATAAAATAAATCAAGTGTATCTACATACTATTTTAATACACTATTTAAATTTACAATTAAGGTATCAAAGCAAAAATATAGTGTGCTACTTCCTTGCTGTTAGCCAGCTATGACACTTCAGTGATTTTCTTTATGATGATATGTCTATAAGAGAACACTGGCATTCAATGTTTAGTGTTCGAAGATTAGCCGTTCGATTACAGTTTCTTTCGATCGCTAAACATAGACACTGTTTTGACACACTATTCCCCTATGATAATCATGTCATCTGCATCATGTCTAAATCCTACCTGGATTTTACAGTATTCTACTTATCTGACAGCACAGTTGTTAGAGCATGAATATGCTCTACTCCCAGGTCTTTAATAGCTTGTGACAGCTTTGGCACTAATTTGTGTTGTTTGCATAGACCGAACTGCTCATGTTTCAACTACCCTTACTAGATATATGTAGCAGACCTGTGTGTGTGTGTGTGTGTGTGTGTGTGTGTGTGTGTGTGTGTGTGTGTGTGTGTGTGTGTGTGTGTGTGTGTGTGTGTGTGTGTGTGTGTGTGTGTGTGTGTGCGTGTGTGTGTGTGTGTGTGCATTTCTACTGTCCTTATTGGATATATGTAGCAGACATGTCTGTGTCTATATGCATTTCTATGGTCCTTATTAGATATATGTAGCAGACCTGCATGCGTTCATATGCATTTCTACTACCCTTATTAGATATATGTATTAGACCTGTATCTGGCTATATGCATTTCTACTGTCCTTATTGAATATATGTAGCAGACCTGTATGTGTCTATATGCATTTTTGAATATCAGGTTGCCTTTTGTAATGATCACAGTAGTGCAGTGGATAGCATTGTCACTGCACAGCAAGACATTCCCTGTTTTGATTCTCAGCTGGGTCAATTCTTGGCTAGAACCACAACTAGGAGACAAGCCTCCGTAACAACAACCAAAACCATAAAAAATGAGGAAAAAGCCCAAAAGTATCCTTGTCAAGGAAAAGTATGACAATGCTTCCAAAGTCACAAGATAGGTTTAATGTTAATAAAAGTACAAGGCACAATGTGCAGAATACAAGAATGTTTAGCACATTCATCCCTAATTACTAACAGGACTTCACCAGAACAAGTAAAGGTCTACCCAATACATTTATATAGCAAATAGCTTGCGTAATTAGTTAATTACCTAGCCAATCAAAACGTTGATGCATATTCAAATTTCATTAATAAGTAGAAATTGTAATAAAACATCAAATGTTTATTTTACTTTTTTATTTATTTTACATTTGTTGACTGGGATAGTCCGACTGGATACATGTCCATTTTCAGTGGTGGCCCGGGGAGAAAAGCTCCAAAGGTAGTTACATAAACAATTTTAATAAAGTACAGATTAAACAACAGTAATCATAACATAGTACAAATAAAACACAATTTACAGACTCAGTTGAGGAGTTAAAGTTATACAATCTCACAGACTTCTAATCTGGCTTAACAATTAAAACACAATTGAGTTCCATGTACAAAAATAGCATTGGTACACTCGCAAGACTAATGATTTAGTCAGGCTTGGAGCAGGGACATAACCATTGAGACTTGAAATACTGCTTGAGAACTTTCTTGAATTGAGATAGGGTGGTGTCTAGGGTAATGTTAGCAGGTAGTGAGTTCCAAGTTTTGCCAACAGAGTTAGCGAACAGGGAGTCTCCGGCTGAGTTGTTGGATTTGATCATTTCTACTACCAGTCTATTAGTTGAGCGAAGTGGTCTGAGGTTGGAGTGGGGATAGATGATGTTTTTCAGTGCAGGTACATTTTCAGGTTGGTTAAGTACTTTGTGAGCCACAATAAGTTGGTTAAACTGAATCTGCCTGGCTAGCTCTAGCCATCGGAGATTATTTAGGTTTATACGGTGATGCGTTCTATAGGCAGGCCACTGGCAAATCAAGCTATGTTATTATAGCAGCTTGAGAGTTTAAGTTCAGTTTTATTTAGGTTGGCAAGTAAAGGGGAAGCATAGAAAAGGGTAGACAGTAGATGGGAGAGGGCAATGGCAGTCCTAGCAGGTGTGGTTAGGAATGGCTTTATCCTATATAATGACCCCCATTTTTTATTAATGGTTTTGATAGTTTTGTTGACATGCACATCAAATTTAAGATGTTTATCTACAATAACTCCTAGAAGTTTTGTATGGGCATCTGGGGAGATTCTGGTACCATTATTAGACTTAATGGAGAGAGATAATGCTGGGGATCTTTGGGTGGGGGAGAAAAGTAGGAGCTTTGTTTTGTTGGGATTTAGAATCAGACACCGAGCAGCAAGCCTATTTTCAACTAAGTTAAAGGTACTCTGAGTAATTGTCTGCAGCTCTGTTTGTGAGGTGCCACTGCAGATCAACATGGAGTCGTCTGCATATTGTATGCAGTTAGCTTTTGGGATGACAGTGTGGAGGTCATTAATAAAAATGGAAAACAGAAGTGGTCCCAGAATAAACTCCTGAGGAACACCTAGGGTGTTGGGTAGGAGGTCTGATAGTTTGTTCTGCCATAAGACGGCTTGTTGTCTATTGTGCATATAGAATTCAAACCATTGGAGACAGTGATTGCCTAGAGACATTGTTGTCAGGGTGTGGATGAGTAGATGGTGGTTACTCATATCAAAAGCCTTAGATAGATCCAAAAAAGGGCTGAGGATAACTTGTTGTTGTTCCTGTTATAGTTTATAGCATTAGAGAATGTGAGGAGGGCTGTGGTAGTATTATGATGTTGCCTGAAGCCATGTTGAGAATTAGCCAGTAGGTTGTTTTGGGTTAGAAAGTACAGAAGTTGTTTGTGGATGCACTTTTCCATAATTTGTGCCAGAGGTGACAAGATGGCTATGGGTCTATAATTAGATAATTCAGAAGAGCTATCACCTTTATGGAGGGGTATGACTCAAGATATTTTCCAGATAGAGGGGACTGAAGCTTCTGATATGAACCAATTAATTAGAATGGAAATGGGGTATGCTATAGTATCTGCAGCTTTTTGCAAATATTCAGCAGGGAGAAGGTCAGCAGCTAGGGTAGTAGGTTTTAATTTATTTGATTAGTGTACGAATGAAAGATGTAGAGACTGGTTGGAAGCTAAAGGAGGGTTGGGTACTGGGAATGGTATCCTGTAGGTTAGAGGAATTAAGGGGTAATTGGCTAACAAGGGCTTGGATAGTTTTGGTAAAGAAACTATTAAAGGTGGTAGCGACATCCTCTGGCAGTTTATCAGTAGAAGCTGAGGGAGGTGGTGTGGTGGTTTGACCTGGGTGCAGTAATTTATTTAGCCCTGCCCAGAATTTTTGAGGGTTATTTTGGTTGCCTTGCTGGAGATGGAGGTAGTATTTTTTATCTAGAAAAATGGATCTTTTTGTCTCATTTCTTAGTTGCCAAAATTTAGTTTGCTCTAGAGGGGCTTTTGTAGCATGCCATGTTGCCCATGCCTTATTTCTGACTATGATTTTTGATTTGGTTTCTTTAAAGAGCCACAGGGCAACGTTTGTGCAGGAGCATGAGAATCGAGGATGGTAAGGAATTTATTGTTAAAGTAGGCAACAGCTTCATCTAGGGGCAAGTGTTTTGCGGCAGACCAATTGCATGACTTAAGTTTGTCCTGAAACTTACTAGGATTAAAGCTTTTACTATTTCTTACTGTTCTATATGTGGGCTGATGGGAATTATAAGCTTTATGCTTACAAATAAAGGTGAGAAAGTGAGCACTGATGTCATCAGGGATGGTCCCTGATGTATACATTTGTGGGTTGCTGTTGACTAGTATCCAGTCCAGTATACTATCCTTTTGGTTATGTTTACCTATCCTGGTGGGGTTGGATATGACCTGTGTGAATCTATACGGGTTTACATGGGTGGTAGGAGATTGAGAGGAACAAGTATTCCAGTCAATGTTGAGATCTCCTAGTACTATGTTGTTTTGTAGATAGTTATTACCTAACCAGTGAAAGATGTTGTCTAGGATATTAGTATTATTCCCTGGGGGAATGTACAAGCAGACAATATTTATGCATTTGTTTTTGTTAATTTGGAACTTGGTAGCAATTATTTCTGCTTTATTGACCTGGGGTGGATGAATGCATCTGAGGTAACATTTAGTGTAGATTTGAAGATTACAGCTACCCAACCTCCCTTCTTAATAGTGCGGTCAGGTCTAAGTATATTATACAAAGGTGGTAAAACTTCATTATCTGAGGTTGATAGTTTTAGCCAGGTTTCAGTTAGGCACAGAATATCAGGGAAATGGACTTGTAGGAGGGCATGTAAGTTATGTACCTTATTATTTATGCTTTGAATATTTAGATGGCAGACCAGGAAGGAGTTGGGGGACTTATTAATAAATAGTGATTTGGCTGGGATATTAGCATATGAGGTTGCGCTATCTAGGGTGGAAGGGCCAGGGTTTGGGTGAATATCTCCATCCACTGCGAGGTTATAGCGTATGCTTGCCATAAACTTTAGGAATTTGTTTACAAGTCTTTGATAGTGTTTAGATTTTGAGCTGATGTATCTGGGCTTAATAGGCTGATGGTATATTGTAGATAAGGATTTGGGTATAGGAGTAACTAGTGGGTAACCTGCCATATTTGATACAACTGGGCTAGTTTGATATTTTGGGTAGTGAAATCCTAGGTAAGACTGATTTCCATAAGTGCAGAGGAAATATGAAATTAACATAAGGGATAGCAGAGAGAGTAGTGACATTGTTTTGGATGGTGACATAGTTGGAGGCTGGGTTAGTGTTTTAGATATAGGGCCCTCAGGATCTTGTGGATGGATAATAACTACTGAGGGGGGCTGGGTTAGAATAAGCAGTGCAGTACTGATTGGTTCAGATAGGAAAATGGAGGGGTGATGTGAGGGGTGGGTTAAACTGAGGAGAAAAATCTTGATTGGTTCAGGTAGAGGGGGTGTGGTATTGCGGCTATAAAGCTAGCCACATTGAGGATGGGTAGGAATTGGGGGCAGGGAGAGGTGCGGAGCGAGCCTGAGCGCAGTGAGGGTGAGTGGAGCAGGGCTTAACCAGACACAAGGATCTTAGAACCTGCAATTATAGGTAAGTATTCTTGGGTTTTGTAAATTAAGGCTTTTAATGTTTAATTTTACTGTTTAAAGTGTAATTCAGGGGTATGTAATACTTTCCTTTTTAGCTTCCAATTTTTGATTAATTTTGGGGAACACTCTGTTTTGCTTCCAATTTATAGTTTAATATTTGGGGAAATACATGTTAGGCATCCAGTGCTCCTTTAGGGATAGTTACATTTATGTTGTCCGAACTGTTATAGTTATAGGGGTTGGTACTGTAATTGGGACTAAGTAATAGTCCTGTAGATCCAGGTCAGCAACTGTGGTATTCACAGAGAGATTTTATATATATTAACCTTAGCAGGGCATTTTGGTCAAGGGGCAGCTCAGAACAGGTATTCAGTGTGAATTCAGCTGGGTAGCATCCTTCTTCTACTGTAAACCTTGCAGGACAGCTGTTAAAGGGGATAGTTCCTGGTGGGGAAAGATTAGTTACAAGAATGAGTAACAAGTTTAATGGTAAAGCAGTTACAGTATCTAAGGGGAGTCACCGTGCCCCAACTGTAAAACTAAAGCATCAATTCAACTATTTTCCCGGTATCTATGCAGTAGCCAAGCAACAATCAGGTATAAGTTCAACAGTGTACATGCTAGTCTCCTAGTCTCTATAACTGTAAAGTAGCAGATTTCTTTGTGAGTCTTCTAAAACACATTTATAAAAGCTGTTAGTCTGTTAGATAGTATATTTCACCAAGCACCAAGTCGCTTAATTATACAGTAGCAGATGAGCTTGCTAGCCTTTTAAAAATACTTGTTTAATGCTAAGAACATTTCAATAGATAATTCCCAGATAAATAACAAAAATATATTCTAATACATACTATAACTTGGCAGCTTTTTTGAATATGCATCAAAGTTTTGATTGGCTAGACAATTAACTAATTAAGCAAGCTATCTGCCATATAAATATGAAGTCCTGTTATTAGTTATGGAAGAAAGTGCTGAACATTCTTCTTTTCTTGTATTCTGCACATTGTGCCTTGTACTTTTATTAACATTAAACCTATCTTGTGACTTTGGAAATGCGCTCATGCTTTTCCTTGATAAGGTTACTTTTGGGCTTTTTCCTCATTTTTTATGGTTTCACTTCTCGGCTAGGGTACCTTCTGTGTGAAGTCTACATGCCTTCCCTGTGTTCATATGGATTTCCTCCAGGTGCTCCAGTTTCCTTCCACATTCCAAAGACATGCAGTAGGTGGATTGCACACTCTCTATTGTCCACAAGTATGGGTTTGTTGCCTGAAAGAAAAAATGCAGCAGGGCTAGCCACCTGGTGGTATAAAAACTGGCTCTAGATGATTGTCAGCCTTGAAGTGACACCCCAACCCCATGTACAAAAATGGAAAAAAATGGCTGTGGATGGATTTTTTAATGACCACGTGTGCAACATACAGTTATTATGCACATGTGGCCTTGTTTTTTAAGATTTACTTAGCAAAATATATTAACCGTGTAATGCCTGTAAAGTGCTGTGGTGCTTTCTCTGCTCATGTTACCATTGTACTTGCTTGTCCAGAATCTCTGTGATAATCACTGTTTTGACTGCGTCAGTGGTACTCTTTGTGGCTACTTTACAGTGTATCAGTGGTATTCTTTGTGGCTACTTTACAGTGCTGATGAACATTGCCTGCTGCTCAATGCAATATTTTTCAGACATACTAATGCCACATAGTGTTATTAATTCTCTTGACTGCATTATCTCATCTGGAGCATTTCTCCCCGGGCCTCCGCTGAAAAAAGGCTCTGTCCTAGTCGGACTTTCCCGGTCAACAAATGTTAAATAAAATAAAATAAAATAAAAAATTAAAATAAATTATGCAAATAAATTCTGATTTTTATCCTTACTTTCAAGCAGTAGGGACAGTTTGATACCTTCTTATATAGATGCATCCCTTTCCTGCATTCCTTTTGTTTCTAATGGCATGGTTGGCTTAACTGAAAAACAAAAATGACTGGGGGAAATCATGGAAACCTTAGCCTGTGAACAATACATTTAAATGGAATTGACATACTGCCAAAACATTTTTAATTTGTTTAAATTACAATAAAAGTAAGTACAAGCTATATAGAACTGACACATATTTGAATAAACCATTTTTGAAGTAGATGACTACACAAAACGTCCTGGAACTTCTTGTATTTAAGAGACTGATTATTCAATCATAAAATGATATTTTTCAAGAGCCTGTATAGGGACAGGCTCTATTTGACAGCTTTTTTGACCTTGAAGATTTATCCAGATTGTGAAAGGAAGGAAGGCTGGGTCATTCCAACTATTGACAGCACAGTGTATGGCCTATGCTGTGGGGTCTGATATGAGTGAGGACAGTCTTACCAGTGAGTTCATTGTTCATGTTCAAATAAAACAACAGGATTAGCAAAGCAGATCTCTGAAAAACTGCACAAGGAATGCTTACATGACAATGGCCTTTGCATAACAGTAATGCAAAAGGTGGCCTTAAAAACTACAATTGTTAATAAGTAATTTTCTCAGTGTGTCAACAGTAATTCTTTTGAAAATAAATGGTTCTTTTTTCGGAAAGGCTAAAACTCCAGTTTATTTAGTTAGTGAGAGGCCAGTCACTCAAGTTCATCAAAAATGTGTTAGTCAGGCTCTAGTAGGCCTGGCAGCATGTAGTGAAAAGTGGCTCAGAGACAGCTGGGAAGTGAATCTTAGTGATGAGGATACCTAAAGGACTATCCTAACATCTATGATATCGGTCACATGTTCTAGTTAACCACAGAATTGATACTCATTTTGATGTGAAACATCTGCCTAGATTCCAGGCAAGTTTTATCAGGCATGCTATTCCTTAGTCAAGCAAGCAGACAACTCTGTTTGAGATTATTAACAGATAATTCAGACATGTTATTGGAAGCAACAAACCTCAAGATAGTTTAAGCACAAAAATATTCGCCTTGGCTACTTAATCACTCACACATGCATGTATGCATGTGCATTTGTATGTGTGTGTATGCATGAGGTGGTGTTTGTTGAAACTCCATGGGAAACAAGTGCAACCCACCAAAATAGTGGAAATGTAAGAGCAAATAGGAGAAATACATTCCACGTCCATTGCTGCAGTCCCTCAGATTATTCCCTGTTCTCTGAGTTACAAAATCTAGGTGATAGCATTTGTAAGCAGCATTGGTGATGCAGTCACAGTCCCCCATAAGGGGGTGTTGCAAAAGACCCCCCCAAAAAACACTTTAATGTATGACACAGTTTTCAAATGACTTTTTCTTTCTATCTCAGTTTATTTTTCATGAGTTTGTGTGTCAGCTCGCGCGCACGTGTGTGTGTGTGTGTGTGTGTGTGTGTGTGTGTGTGTGTGTGTGTGTGTGTGTGTGTGTGTGTGTGTGTGTGTGTGTGTGTGTGTGTGTGTGTGTGTGTGTATGTGTGTGTGTGTGCGTGTGTGCACGTGTGCGCGCGAGTGTGCGTGTGTGCGTGTGTGCATGCGCGTGTGTGTGTGTGTGTGTGTGCCCGCACGCATGCCTACATATGTGTGTCTGTGATTGTGTGTGTTTTGTCATAAGTCCCATTGGGTACTAAATGCTGAAGTATTTAATGCCCTGGCTGCCAGAAAATTTGACATGATTTTTTTTATTTTATTTATTTTTATTTTACATTTGTTGATCGGGATAGTCTAACTGGATACATGTCCATTTTCAGTAGAGGCCTGGGGAGATAACCTCCAACATTAAGGTAATGTAACAGGACTACAAATGAAAATAAATCAAAACAATAAATTATTACATAAGAATTAATGCAGTTACAGCAAAAGGTGTAGTCTAATGTATTCAAATAGCTTCAAACAGCAAAGATTAAAAATAGTAAAAAATTAAAATCAAAGTAGGTTTAGGTTAGCATAGAGGGAACAAACAACAAACGAGAAGGATAAGTGAGGGCGTTGACTAAGCAGTAGTATGACAAGAGGTAAAACGTTTGGCAATAGCTGGACAAAAAAAAGTGAGGAGGGGGTGAAGGTATCTATCTAGCTGTTATGTTAGAAAAGCTTTGCGTGAAATGTCAAAGGTAGCATAAGTACTAACACTGACACAGACAATATCAGGAGGAGGTAAGGGGTTTTAGAAAAGTGAAGAGTAAGTTTAATGAAGTTAGAAGAAAATAAGAAAACTACAATATTGACTATGACCAGGATGTATTTGCACCCTAGTGGGTAATAGAGGGGGGAAAAGGAAGTATGCTAGATGGTTGGTGTTAATCTGGGTTAGTACATGGGCATAACCAATGTTCTTTAAGGTGTAGTTTTAGCTGGTGTTTGAAAAGTGATAAGGATGAAAGTAATTGTGGGTTGCTGGGGAGTTTGTTCCAACTCTTACCCACAAAATTTGAAAAGAGGGAGTCCCCGGCTTTATTAAGGGATTTCTGGGTGGTTACTTGAAATTTATTTCCTGAGCGTAAGGTAGTACAATTTCTATAAGGAGTCGCAATGCTACAAAGAATAGGAGTCCTATCTGTGTGAAAGAGAATCTTATGGGTAATAATAAGTTGCTGAAATAATAGTTGGTTTTGGAGTTCAAGCCAGCCTAGTTGTTTGAGGTTTAAACAGTGATGGGTTCTATATGATGAACATGTAGCAAATCTGGCAATGTTGTTGTAGGAGGTTGCTAGTTTGTTTAGGTTAGTTTTGGAAAGATTTGTATAGATAGATGAAGCATAGAGGAGAGTAGACATCAGGTGAGTATGGACAATGGTGGTTTTGGCTTCAGGGGTGAGGAAGGACTTTATCTTATACAGTGAGCCCAGTTTTCTGTTAACAGTTTTAATTGTAGTGTTAATATGTGTGTCAAAGTTGAGATTGTGATATATTGTTACTCCTAAGAGCTTGGTGGTTGGATCAGGTGTAATTAAAGTACCATTGCTGGATTTGACAGTTAGATCTATTAAGGGGGGACTTCTCTGTAGGAGTAAAAACAAGTAATTTCATTTTTTTGGCATTTAGTAGGAGGCAACGTTGCAAAAAACATTTTTCAACTGAGTTAAATACTGACTAGGTGACAGCTTGGAGCTCGGCAGATGAGGTGGCAGAACACACTAGTGTGGAATCATCTGCATATTGTATTCAGGTAGATTGTGGAATAGTTAGCTGTAGGTCGTTGATAAAGATAGAGAAGAGGAGAGGTCTCAGGATGGAGCCTTGTGGGACCCCAAGAGTAATAGGAAGACGAGTAGAAAGGTTGCTGTCCCAGAGAACAGCTTGCTGTCTGTTTTCTAGGTAGGACTTGAACCACTGTAGTGTCTTTGTGTTCAGTGAGTATTGTTCTAGTATTTGTAATAGTAATTGATGGTTCACCATATCAAAGGCTTTAGATAGGTCTATAAACAAAGCAGTAGAGAGCATATTATTGTTACGATGCTTGTTGATGCAATCAGTGAAGGATTGTAGGGCAGTAGTAGTACTGTGGCATGGCCTAAAACCATGATGACAGTCTGCTAGAAGGTTATATAGGAGAAGGTGATCAAGTAGCTGGTGGTGGATAAATGTTTCCATTATTTTGGCTAGATGGGAGAGCAGGGCTATGGGGCGATAGTTAGATATTTCAGTTGAGTTACCACCGTTATGGAGAGGAATTATATGTGAAATTTTCCAGAGACATGGGATAGAACCTTCAGTAATAGTTCTATTGATTAGCATGGAAATAGGATAGGAGAGAACTTTAGCTGCAGTTTGCAGGTATTCCGCTGGTAAGAGATCAGTGGATGGGGTACATGGTTTAAGTTTTGTAAGTAAGGTGTGGATGAAAGATGAGATGTAGAGACTGGATTTAGTTGAAAGGTAGGGGGTTTGCTAGTCATGGAGAATGGGATGGTTGGGGTAAGAAGAGGTAAGGAATTTGCGAGAGACTGTACAGTTTCTGTAAAGGAGGTATTGAAGGTGTTAGCAATCTCCTTAGGTGTGCTTATGGAACGTGCTGAAGGAGTTGGAGTCTTAGAGTGTCCTGGGTGTAAAAGTCTGTTAATAGCTGTCCAAAATGTTTGGGGGGGGGGGGGTTGTTGATGCCTGTCTTGGACTTTAATGTAGTAGTTTTTTTATCAAGGAGTATAGATTTCTTTGTGGTGTTTCTATGCTGTTTGTAGTTCTGGTGATCAGTTGGGCTTTTAGTACATCTCCATTTAGACCAGATCTTATTTCTTACTAGGATTTTTGTCTTGTCTCTTTAGAGAGCCAATGTGCTGCTTTGCATCTGGTTCTATTAGAATGACTAGGGGCATGGTATTCCAGTATTTGTAAGAATTTGGAGTTAAAATAGGATACTGCTTCATCAAGGGAGAGTTGTTTTAAGGGAGACCAATCACAGGCTTCAAGCTTTTTTTGGAAATTTATAGCATTAAAGTGTTTTCTGTTTCTTATAGTTTTAAAAATAGGTTGTTTAGAGAAGAGGATTCTATGTCTAATTATATAGGTGAGTAAATGGTCACTAATATCATCAGGTAGGGTGTCTGCTATATAAGTGAGGGGATGGTTTCTTACTAAGATCCAATCTAAGGTACTCTCTTTGTTAGTAGGCTTATAGATTCTTGTTGGAGTGGTGATAAATTGAGAAAAGCCATACAAGTTTATATGGACTGAAGGTTGATTGGAAGTACAGCAGTTCCTGTCTATATTGAAGTCTCCAAGTACTAAGGTTTCTTGAGGGAGGAAAGATGAGAGGAAGCATATGATATTTTCAAGGGTGTTGATATTATTGCCTGGAGGTAGGTAGGAGCATATTATATAGATAGCTTTGCTAGAATTGAGCTGGAGTTTAGAGACAAGGATTTCTACATGATTATGTAATGGTAATTGTAAGTCTACTAGAGATATATTTAGATCAGATTTATACAAAATTGCTATGCCTCCACCTTTTTTGTTGTTCAGTCTGCCCTTATTATATTGTACCCTGGTGGGATGACTTTGTTATCTTTTGTACCTGGTTTGAGCCAGGTTTCTGTTAGACATAGGACATCAAAGGAATGTATGTCCAGTAGAGTATACAGTTGGCTAATTTTATTGTTTAAGCTCTGTATATTATGATGGCTATCAATAAGGAGTTAACAGTTTTGGACAGGGTTATATGAGTGGTGGTTTGGGGCTGTTGGGGGTTTAGTAGGGTATTGTTAGGTCCTGGGTTAGGGTGAATATCCCCATGAAGAAGAGGGTGTTCTTGAAATGTATGTAAGAGCTTCAGGAGTTTGAAGAGAGTATATAGTGATATTCTGGTTTGTTTGAGATTAATGTGGGCTAACCTATGATACTTTGGGGAGAGGTAGGTTGAGGTAGAGGTGATGTTTGCATGGTTGTGGGTAGTAGGTAGATTGGTAGGTGATGCTTGTTTTAGAGGAAGGAGGGATGCAGTGATGTGTGAGTTTTCATACCATGTAAGTATGAGTGGTATGAGTAGTATATGTATTACAGTAAGAGAGAGGAGTACGTTTTTAAGTTTAGGCTGATATGATGAAGGTATGTTGGAATGGGGAGTGATGTAAGTAAAGTAGTAATAGGATAGATAAGAAAGCCAGGAAGGATAGAGATAGTTTAGTAGTGGAAGTAGTGAGTAGGGGAATGTGAGAAAGGGAGTGTCTGTATCTAGTGTGTAGGTAAAGGTAATGAACTAATTGGATAATTAGGGGAAGAGGAGTGTCCTATGAGGTATAAATCTAGGACCACTGGGGGTGGGTGAGAATTGGGGGTAGGGTAGGGAAGCGGAGTGAGCCCGCAGGGCGAACAGAGCAGGTTAGAAAACAAGTGGCTAAGGACTAGCAGAAAACCTATCTGCGTGCAGCTGAATTCTGAGGAACAGTTCAGTAGATACTGGTAAGTATGGAGGGGTAGAAACTGGGAAGTGCAAGGTAAGGGGCAGTAGAGGGATGGATATCAGGTATTGGGAGGGAGTCATATATAGAGTCATAATAGCAGGATAGGAAAGAGCTTCTAGGCCTGTGCAGGAGAAACGTTACTTAGGCTATCCTAATTAGGGTAGGGTCTGAGCCTTACACCAGTTAATGTGAGGACAAACAGTGCTAGGACTTAGCCTAGGTTATGGTGCCATCTAGTGGGCAAATAATGAATTGCAGCCGAAGCTGGTGAGCAGAGATGGTCGGTAGAAGGTATGCAAAGCTCAAGAAACAGTTGCAGGAGACAATACAAGGATAGAAATAAATAGTGATACATTTAAATAAAAGTCTTTTTCATTGAAATAACCGTTCAATCAAATTTCACAAATTAAAAATATATATTTAAGAGCTCTGTTTGAACTGGACAAGCCCCACATATTCCCATTTGCCATCTGCACCCCACTATACAATAAGCTCATATGAGATCCTAAAACCTTGCAGAAAAATTTTAAAATCTGGCAGAATGGTCCATAAATGAAACAGGCTTCAAAAAAAGCACATTCGCCACTTTCTGCACTACACTTACTGTTCTGGCATTCTATTTAAATTTAATTGTTTTCGCAGTCATTCTCCAGCAGCATTGAAATAATAGTGCTAGAGTATCTCACATTGTAGGCAATATTCCGGATGCAGTACACATTTTTTTGTGGTTTCTGCTGTCTTGCCAATGACACTTAATTTACAATGTGTGTAACACAACTGCAAATCCAGTTATGACAGTGAGACTCTATGAACTGATAAGAACAGAATCTTGCATATTATCAAAAACAAAGTTAGAATTAATTATTTTCCTTCTTTTCAATTTCAAAGCTTCCATATAGCTGAGTGATTGTTGTTGGTCAGAGAAAGGAAAGTACTATTGTATTCCAAGTAATTCTACAGCCTTCACGTTTGCAGTTTCATTGTGCCATAGTTCCATCAATATATAACTATGTTGCAAAATAATAGTCATGTTCTCTCCAGTCAATCAACTCTTTTAAATGTCTTCATTACAGTTAAGTAGTCATTCCAGTGAAAAGAAATTTCAACAGCAGGAAAAGTTGTACTAGTAGTGAAATGTCTTATTATTATGCATTGTCCCTATTCCAGGAAAGTGCAAGTTATGAAAAAATAATTTTGCCTTAGAAAATATGAGAACTACAATTTATCACAGAGTGTCACAAAAATGCATCAAGTCTAGAAATGCTAATTTCAGACTGTTTAATACATATCAATTCCCAATAGTGATTCTATCTTCCACATTTTTTTGAATTTCTTCTTAAAGCAGATCTAAGGGGCTGTGACTATTTCAAACAACAGTACTCCAGATTATGATACTTACTGTTATATTTACTGACAATTTATATTTTTCATAAACTAAAACATTAAATGTTCTTCAATGTATTTTAAACGATGTTCTTTAAAGTAACGTTATATTTTAAAGGTATACTACTACATTTCTTTTAGCCTCCTACTTAATCTGCAGTGTTGTCGCCCTTCCCGCTTCGCCTTGAAGTGGTTACTTTCCTTTTTTTAATGAAGAAACTCACCAGATATATAATAAACAAAACAGCTACAGAACAGAACCTGTAGCTGTGATGCATTTCTAGTGTCTTTTATTTGCAAAGTGAATGCACAGAACCTTATTTTTCCTTGATGCTCAGAGGATTCAGATGATGGGCTGAACGTAACGCAACCAAAATAACATAACAGCTTAAAAAAATAAATGATGATGAAACTTTAAAAAAGGTTTTCTCCTTCCCATGAGGTGAGAGAGCTTGGAGGTGATCATATTAAGTAAATTGTGGTACAGAAAGCACACCCCCTTGTATGGGAAGATGGCTTCCCACAAAAGAACTATGTTTTCCATTGTATTTGCTGCATTTGGAGCTGTATGTGCTTTCAGCATTGTAAAACCTAGCTAATTTAGCTAGATCAAGTGCAGGACAACAGTAAAATAAGCAACTATAAAAGAATATATCAGCTGGCAGCCCTAATCTTATTTTTAACAGAGCATTAACAGAGCATGTTCCACATCAGAGGTCAACCCCTCACTG
Organism: Protopterus annectens; assembly: GCF_019279795.1. Taxonomy (NCBI): domain Eukaryota; kingdom Metazoa; phylum Chordata; order Ceratodontiformes; family Protopteridae; genus Protopterus; species Protopterus annectens. Next base: position 1,855,125,768 of record NC_056739.1, on the reverse strand, counting down.
GTTAGATCTGACCATAAACAAATCACTTTGGATATCAATATTCCACCCCACCACTGGACAAGAAAGCCACCGTGAAAAACTTTACAAAAGCAAACTTCACATTACTTAAGACAAAGGTGGAAAATTTCAAAGCCCCCATGCTGAAGGATAACACTGTCCAAGCTGCAAAATCCTTTACTAATGCATTCTATGGGCAGCTACAAGAATGCATGGATCATGCCATCCCAAGCAAAACCAAGACTCACTCCTCCAAGAAAAGGAAACCAGTCTGGTGGACTCCTGCCATAAACAAGCTATACAATAGAAGGAGGAAACTAGTACAGAAAAGAGTAAAATCCCAAGAAGGGAAGACATCCCTGATCAGTATCAGCAAGAATATATGTTCCCTCATAAAATCATCCAAGGTGAGCTTTGAAATTAAAATTGCCAAGGACTCCAAAGATAACCATAAGGAATTCTTTAGCTGTGTCAATAATCTAAGTGGCAATGCTCAGATCTGCTCAGAGTTAGTGCAGAATGGCACAAAATACACTGAACCGACCGATATCGCCAACATCCTGGCAGACAGGTTCAGAGCAAACTTCACCCCCTCTCACCCCCAAAAGGGCCCATAACCATACCAGAAGAATGTAGAGTCCCTGAAATCACAGACACTCAGGTTAAAACAGTCCTCTCCAAAGCCAAAAACACAGCATCAATGGGAACGGACGGTGTCCCAGGCTGCGTCCTACATGAGCTCAAAGATGAACTAACCCCTCACCTAAACATACAGTTCAAACTCAGCCTCTCCACAGGCTACATACCCATAGAGTGGCGCACAGCAACGGTTATTCCACTCCACAAAGGTGGAGCCACAACAGACCATGGGAACTATCACCCTATAAGCCTGACTAGCTTGGTCTGCAAGGCTATGGAGCGCATCATCATGGAACTCATTAACAGAGACATTGGGAACCTCCAAACATGGGACCCTACCCAGTTTGGCTTTGTTAAGGTCAAATCATGCCTTCTGAACCTGGTGGACTTCTTTGAGACAGTTACCAAGGCTATAGAAGAGGGAAAGGTGGTACATACAGCCTACCTAGACCTTGCTAAGGCCTTCGACACCATTCCCCATTCTGGTATTATAGACAAGCTCACCAGCCTGAACATAAACCCCTACGTCACAAGATGGGTTGCCAACTGGCTCACGGATAGAACCCACATGGTGAGAGTTGCGGGTGCTAGGTCCGACTCTAAACCGGTTACAACTGGCGTTCCCCAGGGCTCATCCTAGGACCCCTCTTGCTCAATGTGTACTTCTCAGAGGTACAGGCAAGCACAGGAGGACTATGGCTGACCAAGTTCACAGATAACTGCAAACTAGGGGGCTATAATTGACTCTCTGCCTGACACAGACATCCTCCAAAAGGGTCTCACTGAGACGGATACCTGGTGTCAAAATCATTGCCTCAAGTTATATGCCAAAAAGTGCATAGTCATCCCCTTTGGAAAAAATAAAGTATCAACAAACTACCACATAGGTGGTATTCCCCTAAATATGGAAGACATAATAAGGGATCTGGTGACCCAAGTAGATAATAATCTCATCTTTGATAATTACATTGTGAAAGGTGGTTAGAAAATCCTTCTACGTGGCCCACCTAATCACAAAAGGGTTTGCATCCAAATCAAAAGAGGTCATTGTGCCCCTCTACTCATCACTCATCAGACCTATCTTAGAGTACAACGCCCCATTTGGGATGTACCTTACAAGACACCTGCAACAGCTGGAAAGACCTCAGAAGTACCTCACCAAGAGGATCAATGGCCTCAAACAGATGCCCTATGCAGCTCGATTGAAGAAACTACAGTTGTACTCGGTTGCATACCGCCTACTCAGAGGTGATCTCTGCCTGACATACAAGGCCATGTCCAACCGAGAATTGATGGACATGCTCCACCTAAAGAAAACCTTATCCCCTTAAGCCACACGCTCTAGGGATCTAAACCTCATGACAACAATAAATAGGATATGCTGGAGGGATAGATTCCTGTCCCAGAGACTTCCCATGCTTTGGAACAAGATCCCAATCTACATTAGGCAGAGGTCCTCACTAACACTAATCAAAAGAAACCTTGACGAGTGGATGGGAAACAGAAAGTTTATCTCGGGGATCACTTCAGTGGCTCTGGTGGACAGAGGTACAGGGAACTAATCTAAGGGGGTGGCGAAAGCCAACACATTCTGGCTAGGCTTATAAATGCCTTTGGGCAGATAGCTTAGTACCCACCTATGAACCTATTACTGTGCAGCAGGTTGTGTGTGTGTGTGTGTGTTTGTGTGTGTGTGTGTGTGTGTGTGTGTGTGTGTGTGTGTGTGTGTGTGTGTGTGTGTGTGTGTGTGTGTGTGTGTGTGTGTGTGTGTGTGTGTGTGTGCGCGCACACTGGTGTGTGTGTGTGTGTGTGTGTGTGTGTGTGTGTGTGTGTGTGTGTGTGTGTATGTGTGTGTGCGCTCGCGTGCATATATGTGTGCATACCTGCATCTGTGCATGAAGTTTTCATGTGGGTTTTAATAATAAATCTCCCGCCATACTATTATTTGCTACATCTTCCTTTGATCCTGATGAGTACTGCCCTCAGGAACTCAACCTGTTATCTAATCCTAGTTGGCTTCATTCCACCCATTTATTATAATGACTTGGTCTAGTTTGTACTCTTTAATAATCTATGTAGCATAGCCTATAGCATCCTGTACGCTTCTATTATCTGATTACTTTCTGCTTCATTACAAAATTATACTAAAGCAATTTTCAGTATTATCATCCTGCAAATGTTAATAAATTTATTTTATCAGTATTATATAGTATGCATTCATTAATGGCATGCATGCATAGTATAGTAAAACACTAGAGGAGAAACACATTAAAGAAGTGCAAAACGTACATTTCAACACAATATGCCAAAAAGAAAGTTCAGCTAAAAATTACACTTGCCAAATAATATAATATACTTACTAGTAAAGTTACCACTAGGAATCCCTCCACACCCCAATGTACTTAACTATACCAGTACATTATTCCCATTTTTATGCATTTACTCTGGTGGAATTTTCTTAAATTTGTTCCATAATTTCAAGTATTAGCAGTCTCCACCAACTTTTGTCATTATTACAATCTGGTATACCATTTTGCTTCCCTTCCCATTTTACCAGTCACAGCTTGGTTTCTTCTGAATGTAGTACAAATATAGGATGCATAAATGCCAGACATTTGGTTGAAAAAATATGGAATGTAGGTTAATGGGGAGAAAATCCGTTTTCCTTGTGTAACAGTAAATTCAAAGTTATATCAATTAAGGTGGTGCAAACATATTGCTTAACAGTTGTGGGTCTTATACCTCTAGATAAAATATAGTTTAAAATGTTACTTTAAACTAGTCATTTTGTACTAAAGTAGCATTTAAAGAAAGAGTTGTAGACCAGACATCCTTCACTCAAGCAGAAGTCTTTTTTACAGTTAATTTTTCCAATGTGTTTTACTTATTTGTAAGCTTTTATATTATTTCCAACAAAGTTTCAGCAACAGGTTCAAATGTGATAATTTTTAGTATACAAGCCACTGTAAATAGATCGTATACATTTAAGAGGATAATAACTTTGTTTCTGAAATTCTTTTACACATTCTTGATTAAGATAAATTCAGACAACTGTATGATCATGCTTTCTTCTATCCATGTCAAGAATATGTTGCATTATTCCACAACCACATCTTAAAGTTGTGGCTTCAGTAAAGTGCAGATAGCTCTCAGTGTTACACAGTACACCTTTTTCATGTATTTCACTTATTTTTCTGTATTACGTCTTTGTGATGAGAGATTACCACTGCAGGACCACTGGAAGAAAAACTCCGTTTATAAGAGAAAGGAGCACTGTAAAGTCTGGGCTACAGAGGTTCAAACCATGTCAGCAGCATTGCAGCTCTACATTTTAGCCTCTGCATTATACTGCTTCCTTTCCGGCCATAAATAATATAAAAACTCAAGAGGCTCTCCCCCTGACCCTGAGCTTCCTAGCCTCATGACTCCTCAGTTGGAGATGTTCCATCTTTTACTCCCAGACCTCAACCATGGACTATATTATCTTACCAGTTATTACTTCTCAGTGCCAGTTTGAATCAATTACTTAATTTTAGTTTCACTCTTTTTTCCACCTTCTATTCCCTGATAAAGTGTCTAATGGTTTCCAGTGTTTGTTTTACTTAAAGCTGATTTTGCAGTGAACTCCAGTCTTTGTTAACAACTTCTCTGTTGCTTGTTATTAAGTTAATTGTATACCATTAAGTAATTTACTTACAACGACTAAGGTTCCCGTGACTTGTCCAGGTGGGGTTGTATTCCTGTTATCTATGCTATGACAAAAAATCTGTTCTCAGTATGAAATGTACCAACCTATTCTAGTTTAAATTTCCAGAGAACATATTTTGCATAATTAAAGAACATGTCACTGTGATAGATCAATCTGCCCACCCTTCAGTAACCAATATACCACTGTGACTGGTGTGTGTGTTTATGGATGCCAACCCTTCAGTAACCAATCTACCACTGTGACTGGTGTGTGTTTATGGATGCCAACCCTTCAGTAACCAATCTGCCACTGTGACTGGTGTGTGTTTATGGATGCCAACCCTTCAGTAACCAATCTACCACTGTGACTGGTGTGTGTTTATGGTTGCCAACCCTTCTGTAACCAGTTTACCACTGTGACTGGTGTGTGTGTTTATGGATGCCAACCCTTCAGTAACCAATCTACCACTGTGACTGGTGTGTGTTTATGGATGCCAACCCTTCAGTAACCAATCTGCCACTGTCACTGGTGTGTGTTTATGGATGCCAACCCTTCAGTAATTAATCTGTCACTGTGACTGGTGTGTGTTTATGGATGCCAACCCTTCAGTAACCAATCTGCCACTGTGACTGGTGTGTGTTTATGGATGCCAACCCTTCAGTAACCAATCTGCCACTGTGACTGGTGTGTGTTTATGGATGCCAACCCTTCAGTAACCAATCTACCACTGTGACTGGTGTGTGTTTATGGATGCCAACCCTTCAGTAACCAATCCGCCACTGTGACTGGTGTGTGTTTATAAATGCCAGCCCTTCAGTAACCAATCTACCACTGTGACTGGTGTGTGTTTATGGATGCCAACCCTTCAGTAACCAATCTACCACTGTGACTGGTGTGTGTTTATGGATGCCAACCCTTCAGTAACCAATCTACCACTGTGACTGGTGTGTGTTTATAAATGCCAGCCCTTCAGTAACCAATCTACCACTGTGACTGGTGTGTGTGTTTATGGATGCCAACCCTTCAGTAACCAATCTACCACTGTGACTGGTGTGTGTTTATGGATGCCAACCCTTCAGTAACCAATCAACCACTGTGACTGGTGCGTGTTTATGGATGCCAGCCCTTCAGTAACCAATCTGCCACTGTGACTGGTGTGTGTTTATGGGTGCCAACCCTTCAGTAACCAATCTACCACTGTGACTGGTGTGTGTGTTTATGGATGCCAACCCTTCAGTAACCAATCTACCACTGTGACTGGTGTGTGTTTATGGATGCCAACCCTTCAGTAACCAATCTACCACTGTGACTGGTGTGTGTTTATGGATGCCAACCCTTCAGTAACCAATCAATCACTGTGACTGGTGCGTGTTTATGGATGCCAGCCCTTCAGTAACCAATCTGCCACTGTGACTGGTGTGTGTTTATGGGTGCCAACCCTTCAGTAACCAATCTACCACTGTGACTGATGTGTGTTTATGGATGTCAACCCTTCAGTAACCAATCTACCACTGTGACTGGTGTGTGTTTATGGATGCCAGCCCTTCAGTAACCAATCTACTACTGTGACTGGTGTGTGTTTATGGTTGCCAACCCTTCTGTAACCAGTTTACCACTGTGACTGGTGTTTGTTTATGGATGCTAACCAATTTACCACTATGACTGGTGTGTGTTTATGGATGCCAACACCTCAGTAACCAATCTACCACTGTGACCGGTGTGTGTTTATGGATGCCAACCCTTTAGTAACCAATCTGACACTGTGACCGGTGTTGGTGTGTGTTTATGGATCAAGTGTTTTGTCCCCACTATTGCAATATGTTTATGGGCAACACTAGATAGTACAGTTTGAAAAAGAGGGAGCAGTAGCTTCCCATCCTTGGGGTCCTCATCTAGTTCAGTTTATCGCAAGCTACTCAATATGTCATCTCTTTCACTATATATATGCCCACCTCTTGTGGTATTTGTACAAAAGCAAAAGGATGACAGTATGTAGGAATGTCACAGAGCATCATAGAGGCTTAGGAGAATCTCAAGAAGATGTGCATCTCTGAAATGATCATGTAACTATGTCAGGCTGTCCTGGTTTCTTGTTGAACTTTTCTACTTCTTTAGACATCTTCTAAATAAGGTGGTATAATGTGACCTCCTTCATCCATACTATGTTCTCCCAATATCACAAAGGCATGGCTTTTTAACTGAAATACCTTCCAAGCATCTCTGGCAATGGCCATCACATAGAAAGGTATGTCTTGTGAACTGAAATACCTTCCAAGCATCTGTGGCATTGGAATTGTTAACATAGCAAAACAACACTCCTTCTTTAGATTTTGCACAGTATTTGGTTCCTGAATGCTCCATTTAAAACACTGTAGTTAAATATTCTTACTTGGCATCGCCACACTGTTTTTCTTGGTCCATGTAGTCTACTGTCACCTGATTTGGTGAATGTTTTTTGGCATTTATATTAGAATACCATGGACTGCAGGTAGAAGATGAAGGCAGTTGTACTGAATATATTGAATTTTATACCACTTCGATCTTCCAGCCTACATTCCTACACTGCCTCTTTTATGTGCAGTGTCAGCTTACCTGGCATCTATTACACGTGGTCCCAGATTACAGGCTTCACATAAAAGTAGCTGATGTGAATGGTTTTGCGCTGCATTGATTTTTCAGTGTGCAGTGCTTAGTGTTTTAGCCCTTCTGGTTGCTGCAGCTGTAGATCCAGGCTTTTTAGTCTGCTTACATACTGAATCTTCATTCTATGGCGTCATTGAGATTTACTATGAATTCTGCATGCAGTCCTCTACACTGATATTCATCTGGTGCACCTGGAAGAGGATCCTTTTACTCCTTGAGCTGTGTGACACATCCTGGTAAGACTGTAACCTATCAGCTCATAATCTTTTTACCATTATAGGTCAGCTACAAACCCAGGGTAGAATTCACATTTAAGTTGTAAACTGTGATGTATGCTGTTGCACATGAAATGGCCATTCACATGCTTGTAGCAATTTTATAATCCCATGTTCTGCTACTGCGCAGTGAGCAGAAATGAGCAGAAAACAATTTATGCACTCTTCCTAGATTTCTGCTGAAACCTCAGCTGTTGAAATTGAGATTTTTTTGTTGAATTTGAGCATCAATAATGGCAGAAGCTGTATTCCCATATTCCAAAGTATAAAAAGGCTTTGCCATTTAATGACAGCATAAGGTAGCCTCTACTTGTGTAATCCTTGGTACCTTTATCCACTGGTATTTACGAGGCCTATTTGAGCCAGCACTTGAAAAGTACATTTCTAGAACACAGGGCCAAGTATTAAGTCTTGAAATGGAGGAGTTATATGGTTTGGAGGTAGCCTATTTATTTATTTTATTTAATAAATAGAGAAACACATTATTCAGCAAAGAAGAAGCATTGTCTGGTTAAATCACATTCTCAGAGTGATATAGAAGTCAAGCAGAGACAGGAAATTAAACCTTGGACTACAGGATGAAATTCATTTGCAGCCTTATTCCTTTCCACTAAACTGCTAGACTTTGACATGTAGTTCTAAGACCAGTAAAGATTCTCTTTAGGAAAACCAGTTTTACCTAATTTTTTGGTAGGTAAGAAGACATTCATTTACATTGGGAAATATAGTTAGTGGTCTGCATTAAGGCAGCAGAGGTATTAAATACAAGGCAAAAGCAATGATGAAAATTATGTAGTAGATGCCAGTCCTTAATAAATATGAATATTTTCTTAGATATCAGTATCTCAAGCACTTTAGAGATTAATGGAAGATTACCTATAGAGTAAACAAATTGGGTGTGGTAGGATTTAGAATTTGTGGATAAACATGTAATTCTGATATTATATCAGTCGGTATGGATTTTTTAGATAAACATGTAATTCTGATATCATATCAGTCAGTATGGATTTTTTAGATAAACGTGTAATTCTGATAGTATATCAGTCAGTATGGATTTTTTAGATAAACATGTAATTCGGATATTATATCAGTCAGTATAGATTTTTTAGATAAACATGTAATTTGGATATTATATCAGTCAGTATGGATTTTTTAGATAAGCATGTAATTCTGATAGTATATCAGTCAGTATGGATTTTTTAGATAAACGTGTAATTCTGATAGTATATCAGTCAGTATGGATTTTTTAGATAAACATGTAATTCGGATATTATATCAGTCAGTATAGATTTTTTAGATAAACATGTAATTTGGATATTATATCAGTCGGTATAGATTTTTTAGATAAACGTGTCATTCGGATATCATATCAGTCAGTATGGATTTTTTAGATAAACATGTAATTCTGATAGTATATCAGTCAGTATGGATTTTTTAGATAAACATGTAATTCGGATATTATATCAGTCAGTATAGATTTTTTAGATAAACATGTAATTCGGATATTATATCAGTCAGTATGGATTTTTTAGATAAACATGTAATTTGGATATTATATCAGTCAATATGGATTTCTCTAGAGCAATAAGATAAACAGGTGGGTTTGAAATTCTGAAATGCAAGAATAATTATTTTTGAGAAATTTAAGATAAATTTGTCTTTTTTATGAAAGCTGAGGCCTGTAAGTCAGCTAGGAGTTTGCAGGCATATACTGATGGTTCTAAAACTTAATTTAGATAAATCTTCATAAAGATTAAAGTTATTAGTCACATTCATTAGCTGTTATAACTACTGTACATTTTTCTTAGTAACAGCATATTTAAACTCTTAAGCATATTTGTGAAGTCTGCTGTCCATAACAATGCTATAATTTACTTGAAAGGTAAGACACCTTTGATCATTATAAGTAAAAAACTAAGAGCTCTCATAAAATCATCCAAGGCAAATTTTGAGAGAAAAATCGCCAAGGACTCTAAAGAGAATCATAAGGCCTTCTTTAGCTATGTTAGAAACCTAGGAGGAAACTCCCAGATATGCTCAGAATTAGTTCAAAATGATGTGAAAATTACTGAACCTACACACATTGCCAACATACTGGCTGACAGGTTCAGTGCAAACTTCTCCCCAAAAGGAGAGATATCTATTCCAGCGGATTGTAGCCTCCAAAACATCTCCAACGCCCAGGAGAGAACTGACCTCACTAAGGCAAAAACACAGCATCCATGGGACCGGATGGTGTCCCCGACTGTGTGCTTCATGAACTCAATGAGGAATTAAACCCACAGTTAGGACAGCTGTTTAATCTTAGCCTCACCTCAGGATACGAACCAAGGAGTGGCGCACGGGGACTGGGGTCCCACTTCATAAGGGCGGTGCCTCCACAGACCCTGGAAATTACCGCCCATTAGCTTGACAAGCCTTATCTGCAAAGCCATGGAGAGGATCATAATGGAACTCATAAATAAAGACATAGGGAACTTGCAGACTTTGGATCCAACTCAGTTTGGCTTTGTCAAAGGCAGATCCTGCCTCTTAAACTTGGTTGACTTTTTCGAGACAGTCACCAAGGCCATTGATGAGGGAAAGGCAGTCCATACAGCCTACCTCGACCTGGCAAAGGCCTTCACACAATACCCCACTCAGGTATCATCGAAAAACTCATCAGCTTGAATGTAAACCCATACATCACAAGATGGGTTGCAAACTGGCTAAGTGACAGAACCCACAGGGTCAGAGTTGCTGGAGCCATGTCAGACTCAAAGCCTGTCACAAGTGGTGTCCCACAGGGCTCAGTCCTGGGTCCACTCTTGTTCGGCATCTACTTTTCTGAAGTACAAGCAAACACAGGAGGGTTATGGCTGACAAAGTTTGCAGATGACTGCAAACTGGGCCATAGTCGAAAACACATCTGACACAGATATCCTCCAGAAGGGCCTCACAGAAATGGATAACTGGTGCCAGAGCCATGGCCTGAAGTTAAACGCCAAAAATGCATAGTCATACCCTTTGGGAAAAACAAGGCTACCCCTAGCTACCATATAGGTGGCAATCCACTGAGCACAGAAAAGTCATCAGAGATCTGGGGACCCAGGTTGACAGTAGCCTTCGCTTGACACTCATGTTGCTAAAGTAGTTAGGAAAACCTTCTATATCACCCACCTGATCATGAAGGGATTCACATCTAGATCAAGGGAGGTCATCGTCCCCTGTACTCATCACTTATTAGACCTATGATTGAGTACAATGCCCGCTCGAATGTATCTGACCAGACACCTGCTGCAGCTTGAAAGGCCCCAAAAGTTCCTCACCAAAAGGATAAAGGGTCTCAAAATATGTCTTATGCTGCCCGACTGAAAGAACTCCAGCTCTATTCAGTCTCATACCGCTTGCTCAGAGGTGACCTGTGCCTGACATATAAGGCCATGTCAAACCCAGATTTGATGAATATGCTTCACCTCAAAATCTAGATCCTCAGAACCACAAGGGCGGAGACTTAAACCTTGACACGGTTATAAATAGAACGTGCTGGAGGGACAGATTCATCACCCAGAGACTCCCTATGCTGTGGAACAAAATCCCGGTACATGTGAGGCAGAGCACCTCTCTGGTCTTGTTCAAGAGGAATCTTGACCAATGGATGGGAGATTGCAGATATACCCCAGGGATTACTTCAGCGTCACTGCTTGACAGAGGCACAGCAAAATGATAGGCATAGTTTTTATTCAAACTAAAGGGGTGGCGAAAGCCACATAACTATGGGCTAGGCTTATAAATGCCCTTGGGCAGATAGCCTAGTATGAACCTATGAACCTATGAACCTATTTAAAGCAAAACATGCATTAGTCTGGGTTTTGCTTATGTTTCGCAATAGTAACATTAATACCATTACATAACACACTTTACTGTATGATTGCCGCTCCTTTGTTGTACATTTGACATTCACGTTGATTCTGTTTCACAGAGTTTTACTTTTAAGCCGTGATTTCCCTATGGGATATTTACATTTATAGTAATAGTTCGTGTTTATTTCTGAAAACCAATTCTTTTTGACCCAGTCAGACTATCCTGGTAAACAAATGTCAAATATGTGCAGTGGTGCATCAGTAGCATTGTCGCCTCACAGTAAGAGGTACTCCGGTTCGATTCCCAGCTGGGGTGCCTTCTGTGTGGAGTCTACATATCCTCCCTGCATTTGTGTGGGTTTCCTCCTGGTACTCTGGTTTCCTCCCACAATTCCAAGACATGCATCTGCAGCATGCCTCCGCTGAAAATTGGCTTTGTTCCAAGTCGGACATTCATGTTAAATAAAATAAAAATAAATATGAAACCTTATGAACGGAGAAATAACTATATAGTCTGATGAATGAGTGGTAATAGATAGTAGAGTGCCAAACTCAAAGGAGTCATCCTTCTTTGACGCTTTGCTTAGCATTTTTCCATAGTAGCAGATTTCTCAGTACCACTGAGTGCAGAGATAAAGGATGTTTTTTTACTACCATGAAAAAATGACATAAACCAACAACTTGAATCAAAATTTAGTACTTGTGAACTTATATTTCCAAATGTTGCAGGCAGCAAGGAAACTCAAATGCTTGATTTTTTTCTTATATTAAAAGTAGATATTTTGTCCGCACGATGAAACAATTACACTCACAAAAATTCTTCTAACTTCTCCAAGTTAATAAAGCACTAACTTAGAATGTCACTCATCTGTCAATAAACAAGATTTATTCATTAATTTATATCATCCAATCTTTTATTCTTAAATATTCTGTGCCACATTTCCCATAGAGAACACATGAGATTAAAACAGATGTCCTTGTTTGATGTAAATAATCAAAAATATTAGCATGAGATTTACAATTAACTTGCACATGCATCATAAATATCACATTTGCATACTAGCCTGAAATATTTTTTGCCTGACTCAACCCTGAAACTTTCCAGGCAGTGAAGAGATATTTTAGAGCCAGATTTCTTGTTAAGGTGGAACACTTAACTTGCAAATATGTTTACTGTGTTGCTTGGTAACCATTACATCTGCAATCGAAAGACTAGGCAGTTTGCATATGGTCACATCTGGACACACTGGACAAACTTCTAGAAAATGAAAAAAAATAGCCTGTACTTAGCTGTGTTGTAACCACCCATACTTTTTTCTCTTATTCATAAGAATTGCACTTCTTTGATTTTTAAACTCTCAACACAAACCCATACCATCATAATGGAAAGTGTAACTACAAGTCTGCTCAAATCTCTAGAAAGTGAGTATTCCAGCAGGTAAAGCATTCACATATCATCTACTGAGTGAATATGCACTGTATTTATACCATGCCAGTTTTCATAATTCATGTGCACGCACACACACACA